>NC_059450.1:147841451-147988951 GCF_905237065.1 Salmo salar
TTGTCTGTATATTTTATAATTTCATTGAGGATACCATCAGCCCCACAGGCCTTTTTGGGTTGGAGGGTTTGTATTTTGTCTTGTTGTTCATTCAATGTAATTGGAGAATCCAGTGGGTTCTGGTAGTCTTTAATAGTTGATTCTAAGATTTGTTTTTAATCATGTATATGTTTTTGCTGTTTGTTCTTTGTTATAGAGCCAAAAAGACTGGAGAAGTGGTTTATCCATACATCTCTGTTTTGGATAGATAACTCTTCGTGTTGTTGTTTGTTTAGAGTTTTCCAATTTTCCCAGAAGTGGTTAGATTCTATGGATTCTTCAATTACATTGAGCTGATTTCTGACGTGCTGTTCCTTCTTTCTCCGTAGTGTATGTCTGTATTGTTTTAGTGATTCACTCTAGTGAAGGTGTAGACTATGTTTTTGGTTGGACAGGTTTCTCAATTTCTCTCTCAGGTTTTTACGTTCTTCATCAAACCATTTGTCATTGTTGTTCATTTTCTTACATTGTCTGCTTGAATTTCTTTGATTTGATAGCGAAGCTGAATGGTCAAATACACTGCCATGTTAACTTCTTCACTATTATAGTGAAATGTTTTTTCCAGGAAGTTGTCTAAAGGGGATTTAAATCGTTGTTGTCTAATAGTTTTTTGGTAGGTTTCTACACTACATTCCTTCCATCCATAGCATTTCTTAATATTACTCAGTTCCTTTGGCTTTGATGCCTCATGACTGAGTATTGCTCTGTTCAAGTAGACTGTGATTTTGCTGTGATCTGATAGGGGTGTTAGTGGGCTGACTGAACGCTCTGAGAGACTCTGGGTTGAGGTCAGTGATAAAGTATTCTACAGTACTACTGCCAAGAGATGAGCTATAGGTGTACCTACCATAGGAGTCCCTTCGAAGCCTATCATTGACTATGTACATACCCAGCGTGGGACAGAGCTGCAGGAGTTGTGACCCGTTGTTGTTGGTTATGTTGTCATAGTTGTGTCTAGGGGGAAATATTTGGGAGGGAACGCTGTCACCTCCAGGTAGGTGTTTGTCCCACTGTGTGCTGAGGGTGTCAGGTTCTTGTCCAGTTCTGGCAAGACTAGTACATATCCCTGGGCCTGGAAATGGTTAATCTCCCCCTTCAGGATGGAGAAGCTGTCTTCATTAAAGTATGGGGATTCTAGTGGGGGGATATAGGTAGCATACAGGAGGACATTTTTCTGTGTTGAGCTAATTGCCCTAATTAGTTTCTTGGCAGATGTAAAATGTTCCTGTTTTGACTAATGTAATAGAGTGGGTTAGGTCTGCTCTATACCAAATTAGCATACCCCCTGAGTCTCTTCCCTGTTTTACACCTGGTAGTTTGGTGGATGAGACTACCAGCTCTCTGTAACCTAGAGGGCAACCAGTGGGTCCGTCTCCTCTATACCAGGTTTCTTGTAGGATGACAATGTCGGTATTTCCAATTTATTTGATGAAGTCTGGGTTCCTGCTCTTTGGGCCAAAGAGCCTTGTATAGGCCAAAGAGCCTTGTATAGACCTTGTATATTCTCTTTCTCTTTCTCTCTTTCTCTCTCTCTTTCTCTCTCTCTGTCTCTGTCTCTCTCTCTCTCTCTCTCTCTCTCTCTGTCTCTGTCTCTCTCTCTGTCTCTGTCTCTCTCTCTGTCTCCTTCTCTGTCTGCTTCTCTCTCTCTGTCTCTGGCTCTCTCTGTCTGTCTCTCACTCTCTGTCTCTCTGTCTCTCTCTCTGTCTCTCTCTCTCGCTCTCTCTGTCTGTCTCTCGCTCTCCGTTTCACTCCGTCTCTCTCCGTCTCTGTCTGTCTGTCTCTCTCTCTCTCTGTCTGTCTGTCTGTCCGTCTGTCTGTCTGTCTGTCTGTCTGTCTGTCTGTCTGTCTGTCTGTCTGTCTGTCTGTCTGTCTGTCTGTCTGTCAAGGGGTTTTATTGGCATAGGAAACATATGTTAACATTGCCAAAGCAAGTGAGGTAGATAATATACAAAAGTGAAATAAACAATAAAAATTAACAATAAAGACTACACATACAGAAGTTTCAAAAGAATAAAGACATTACAAATGTCATATTATGTCTATATACAGTGTTGTAACGATGTACAAATGGTTAAAGTACAAAAGGGAAAATAAATAAGCATAAATATGGGTTGTATTTGCAATGGTGTTTGTTCTTCACTGGTTGGCCTTTTCTTGTGGCAACAGGTCACAAATCTTGCTGCTGTGATGGAACACTGGTATTTCACCCAGTAGATATGAGAGTTTATCAAAATTGGGTTTGTTTTTGAATTCTTTGTGGGTCTGTGTAATCTGAGGGAAATATGTGTCTCTAATATGGTCATACATTGGGCAGGAGGTTAGGAAGTGCAGCTCAGTTTCCAACTCATTTTGTGGGCAGTGTGCACATAGCCTGTCTTCTCTTGAGAGACATGTCTGCCTAAGGTGGCCTTTCTCAATAGCAAGGCTATGCTCACTGAGTCTGTACATATTCAAAGCTTTCCTTAAGTTTGGGTCTGTCACAGTGCTCATGTATTCTGCCAGTGTGTACTCTCTGTTTAGGGCCAAATAGCATTCTAGTTTGCTCAGTTTTTTTGTTAATTCTTTCCAATGTGTCAAGTAATTCTCTTTTTGTTTTCTCATGATTTGGTTAGGTCTAATTGTGCTGCAGTCCTGGGGCTCTGTGGGGTCTGTTTGTGTTTGTGAACAGAGCCCCAGGACCAGCTTGCTTAGGGGACTCTTCTCCAGGTTCATCTCTTTGTAGTTGAGCTTTGTTACGGAAGGTTTGGGAATCGCTTCCTTTTAGGTGGTTGTAGAATTTAACAGCTGTTTTCTGGATTTTGATAATTAGCGGGTATCGGCCTAATTCTGCTCTGCATGTATTATTTGGTGTTCTACGTTGTACACGGAGGATATTTTTGCAGAATTCTGCATGCAGAGTCTCAATTTGGTGTTTGTCACATTTTGTGAATTCTTGGTTGGTGAGCGGACCCCAGACCTCACAACCATAAAGGGCAATGGGTTCTATAACTTATTCAAGTATTTTTAGCCAGATCCTAATTGGTACGTCGAATTTTATGTTCCTTTTGATGGCATAGAATTCCCTTCTTGCCTTGTCTCTCAGATCGTTCACAGCTTTGTGGAAGTTACCTGTGGTGCTGATGTTTAGGCCGAGGTATGTATAGTTTTTTGTGTGCTCTAGGGCAACGGTGTCTAGATTGAATTTGTATTTGTGGTCCTGGCGACTGGACTTTTTTTGGAACACCATTATTTTGGTCTTACTGAGATTTACTGTCAGGGCCCAGGTCTGGCAGAATCTCTGCAGAAGATCTAGGTGCTGCTGTAGAACCTCCTTGGTTGGGGACAGAAGCACCAGATCATCAGCAAACAGTAGACATTTGACTTCAGATTCTAGTAGGGAGAGGCCGGGTGCTGCAGACTGTTCTAGTGCCCGCGCCAATTCATTGATATATATGTTGAAGAGGGTGGGGCTTAAGCTGCATCCCTGTCTCACCCCACGGCCCTGTGGGAAGAAATGTGTGTGTTTTTTGCCTATTTTAACCACACACTTGTTGTTTGTGTACATGGATTTTATAATATTGTATGTTTTACCCCCAACACCACTTTCCATCAATTTGTATAGCAGACCCTCATGCCAAATTGAGTCAAAGGCTTTTTATAAATCAATAAAGCATGAGTAGACATTGCCTTTGTTTTGGTTTGTTTGTTTGTCAATTAGGGTGTGCAGGGTGAACACATGGTCTGTTGTACTCTGTCTCTCTCTCCAGCTGTGATAATTCCTCTGCTGGACCAAGATCAGGGTGTGGCCATCTCAGTCTTACTGGTGAGTGAACCACCCCACCCCCACACACAAACACACACACACACAACCCCCCCACACACACAAACACACACACAACCCCCCCCCCAGACACACACACACACACACACACACAACCCCCCCCACACACACAAACACACACGCAACCCCCCTCCCAGAGACACACACACACACAAACACACACACACACACACACACACACACACACACACACACACACACACACACACACACACACACACACACACACACACACACACACACACACACACACACACAGTGTCTGTTTGTCATTGGTATGTGGGTCAGTGGGCTGACAGGAGGTTTATCATTATATTAGACACTCACTATTTGTATCACACATTACTCACTCTATATATATGTGTGTGTGTGTGTGTGTGCGTGCGTGCGTGCGTACGTGCGTGCGTGTTAGGCCGATGAGCTAAGTTTTAAGTGGTACGGTAGGTACAAGTTTAGTGGATACACACACTGGTCCGATGTTTGTGTCACTGTCTCTATCATGCAGTGCTCTGCTCTGTCATAGGTGGGCTGGTACGAGAGACTATAACACCACAGAACCAGATTTATCAGTCTCACTCTGTCATAGGTGGGCTGTAAACCGCTGAGTGATCAAGACGAACAACACCTCAACACTCTGGAAAAACATGTAAGAAACACACCCACAGAATAATACCCACGGAGACTCCCACAGAGACAACCACAGAAACTTCCACAGAATAATACCGACAGAGACTCCCACAGGGACTCCCACAGAATAATACCCACGGGGACTCCCACAGAGACTCCCACAGAGACACCCACAGAGACTCCCACAGAGACACCCACAGAATAATACCCACAGAGACTCCCACAGAGACACCCACAGAGACTCCCACAGAGACACCCACAGAATAATACCCACAGAGACTCCCACAGAGACTCCCACAGGGACTCCCACAGAATAATATCCACGGAGACTCCCACGGGGACTCCCACAGAGACTCCCACAGAGACACCCACAGAGACTCCCACAGAATAACACCCACAGAGACTCCCACAGAGACTTAGGTTAAGCAAAGCTTCTATTTAATTCAGATATTTCAAGTGTCTTTTTCATAGACTCCCACACAGACTCCCACAGCATAATACCCACAGAGACACCCACAGAATAATACCCACAGAGACACCCACAGAATAATACCCACAGAGACTCCCTCAGAGACTCCCTCAGAGACTCCCACAGAGACTCCCACAGAGACTCCCACAGAGACTCCCACAGAGACTCCCACAGAGACTAGAGGTCAACCGATTAATCGGAATGGCCGATTAATTAGGGAAGATTTCAAGTTTTCATAACAATCGGTAATCGGTATTTTTGGACAGCGATTTGCCGATGATTATTATTTTTATATATTTGTTTCACCTTTATTTAACTAGGCAAGTCAGATTAAGAACACATTCTCATTTTCAATAACGGCCTAGGAACGGGGGTTAACTGCCTTGTTCAGGGGCAGAACAACAGATTTTTACCTTGTCACCTCTGGGATTCGTTTTTGCAACCTTCCGGTTACTAGTCCAACGCTCTAACCACCTGCCTTACATTGCACTCCACGAGGACCCTGCGTGGCAGGCTGACTACCTGTTACGTGAGGGCAGCAAGAAGCCAAGGTAAGATGCTAGCTAGCATTAAACTTATCTTATAAAAAACTATCAACCTTAACATAATCACTAGTTAACTACACATGGTTGATGATATTACTAGTTTATCTAGCGTGTCCTGCGTTGCATATAATCGATGCACCAATGTACCTAACCATAAACATCAATGCCTTTCTTTAAAATCAATACACAAGTATATATTTTTAAACCTCATATTTAGTTAATATTGCCTGCTAACATGAATTTCTTATAACTAGGGAAGTTGTGTCACTTCTCTTGCCTTCCGTGCAAGCAGTCAGGGTATATACAGCAGTTTGGGCCGCCTGGCTCATTGCGAACTGTGTGAAGTCCATTTATTCCTAACAAAGGCCGTAATTAATTTGTCAGAATTGTACATAATTATGACTTAACATTGAAGGTTGTGCAATGTAACAGGAATATTTAGACTTAGGGATGCCATCCGTTAGATAAAATACAGAACGGTTCCGTATTTCAATGAAATAATAAACTTTTTGTTTTCGAAATGATAGTTTCTGGATTCGACCATATTAATGGCCAAAGGCTCGTATTTCTGTGTGTTATTATGTTATAATTAACTCTATGATTTGATATTTGATAGAGCAGTCTGACTGAGCGATGGTAGGCAGCAGCAGGCTCGTAAGCATTAATTCAAACATCACCTTCGTGCGTTTTGCCAGCAGCTCTTCGCAATTCTTCAAGCATTGAGCTGTTTATGACTTCAAGCCTATCAACTCCCGAGATTAGGCTGGTGTAACCGATGTGAAATGGCTAGCTAGTTAGCAGGGTGCGCGCTAATAGCGTTTCAAACGTCACTCTCTCTGAGACTTGGGAGTGGTTGTTCCCCTTGCTCTACATGGGTAATGCTGCTTCGAGGGTGGCTGTTGTCGATGTGTTCCTGGTTCGAGCCCAGGTAGGAGCGAGGAGAGGGACGGAAGCTATACTGTTACACTGGCAATACTAAAGTGCCTATAAGAACATCCAATAGTTAAAGGTATATGAAATACAAATCGTATAGAGAGAAATAGTCCTATAATTCTTACAATAACTACAACCTAAAACTTCTTACCTGGGAATATTGAAGACTCATGTTAAAAGGAACCACCAGCTTTCATATGTTCTCATGTTCTGAGCAAGCAACTTAAATGTTAGCTTTTTTACATAGCACATATTGCACTTTTACTTTCTTCTCCAACACTTTGTTTTTGCATTATTTAAACCAAATTGAACATGTTTCATTATTTATTTGAGGGTAAATTGATAGTATTTATGTATTATATTAAGTTAAAATAAGTGTTCATTCAGTATTGTTGTAATTGTCATTATTACAAATAAAAAAATTAAAAAATCGGCCGATTAATCGGAATCGGCTTTTTTGGTCCTCCAATTATCGGTATCGGCATTGAAAAATCATAATCGGTCGACCTCTAACAGAGACTCCCATAGAGACACACACAGTCTTTGTGAAGCTGTGTGGGCAGCTCAGAAGCAGTAAGTCTATTGGTGTATTGTAAGGCCAGATTTTTCTATTGAACTGTTTTGTTGATCTGTTTTATAGCTGTGTAGTAATAGGTTACATTACAGTCCCCTGACGCATGTGTGTGTGTGTGTGTGTGTGTGTGTGTGTGTGTGTGTGTGTGTGTGTGTGTGTGTGTGTGTGTGTGTGTGTACGTAGGCTGCTGTAGCGTGTAGGAGGGTATGGACCCTACAGTCGGCCAATCAGAAGTCTCTCGTCAGCCTATCACCGATCCAGTCCCACAATGCACTGCTCCGGCCTGAACCCACAGACTATTGTGACCTGGACCGCAAGATTCTACAGCTATGCGGTAACCACCTAGCAACCACACAGAGACCTCTCACACACACACACACACACACACACACACACACACACACACACACACACACACACACACACACACACACACACACACACACACACACACACACACACACACACACACACACACACACACACTTCTCGCTTGGGTCCGATAATGGTAATATAAAATAAAAAGTCTATGAATTTATATTGGATGCATCTGTCAAAAGAGGAATAAACCTGTGAACAACAACAGGAGTGTGAAAACACGGTAAACACGGACATTTTCCAGCTTTCCTAAAACGCTGCGTAGAAAGTCTTGCATAATAAAACTGACTAGCTGTTGCCCAAGCGTACTGCAGTATATTCTGTACACACAGACACACACTCCCTTCATTGCTCTCGTTTCTGTCTCTTCTGCCCCTCCCTAACCCTTCCTGGTTTATTACACATTTTCTCTTTCGCTCTCTCTCTCTCTCTCTCTCTCTCAGGTGAGCTGTATGACCTTGATGCAACTACTCTTCAGCTTAAAGTCATCAATTATGTAAGTACTGGAGATGTCATACTACCCTGTACACATGAACACACACACACACCATAGCTGTTCCACTACAACCATTACCACAACATGGCTGTTCCACTACAACCATTACCACAACATGGCTGTTCCTCTACAACCATTATCACAACCATGGCTGTTCCACTACAACCATTACCACAACATAGCTGTTCCACTACAACCATTACCACACCATGGCTGTTCCACTACAACCATTACCATTACCATGGCTGTTCCACTACAACCATTATCACAACCATGGCTGTTCCTCTACAACCATTACCATGGCTGTTCCACTACAACCATTATCACAACATGGCTGTTCCACGACAATCATTACCATTACCATGGCTGTTCCACTACAACCATTATCACAACATGGCTGTTCCTCTACAACCATTATCACAACATGGCTGTTCCTCTACAACCATTATCACAACCATGGCTGTTCCTCTACAACCATTATCACAACATGGCTGTTCCTCTACAACCACAACCATGTCTGTTCCTCTACAACCATTACCACAACCATGGCTGTTCCACTACAACCATTATCACAACATGGCTGTTCCTCTACAACCATTATCACAACATGGCTGTTCCTCTACAACCATTATCACAACCATGGCTGTTCCTCTACAACCATTATCACAACATGGCTGTTCCTCTACAACCATTATCACAACCATGGCTGTTCCACTACAACCATTATCACAATATGACTGTTCCTCTACAACCATTACCACAACATGGCTGTTCCTTTACAACCATTACCACAACCATGGCTGTTCCACTACAACCATTATCACAACATGACTGTTCCTCTACAACCATTACCACAACATGGCTGTTCCTCTACAACCATTACCACAACATGGCTGTTCCTCTACAACCATTACCATGGCTGTTCCACTACAACCATTACTATGGCTGTTCCACTACAACCATTACCACAACATGGCTGTTCCACTAAAACCATTACCACAACATGGCTGTTCCACTACAACCATTACCACACCATGGCTGTTCCTCTACAACCATTATCACAACATGACTGTTTCTCTACAACCATTACCACAACATGGCTGTTCCTCTACAACCATTACCACAACATGGCTGTTCCTCTACAACCATTACCACAACATGGCTGTTCCTCTACAACCATTACCACAACATGGCTGTTCCACTAAAACCATTACCACAACCATGACTGTTCCACTACAACCATTATCACAACCATGGCTGTTCCTCTACAAACAACATTTTTAGATATACCAGAGAACACACACACACACACACACACACACACACACACACACACACACACACACACACACACACACACACACACACACACACACACACACACACACACACACACACACACACACACACACACACACACAAATTATACACAGCAAACTGTGTGTGTGTGTGTGTGTGTGTGTGTGTGTGTGTGTGTGTGTGTGTGTGTGTGTGTGTGTGTGTGTGTGTGTGTGTGTGTGTGTGTGTGTGTATTAATTAGATGCTGATATTTCTCTCAGTGGGAAGTTGGAGGTAGTGTAGCTTCTTGCTGTTCAGTAGAGTTAGAGAGACACAATACATCTGGGTGGGCCTTAACAGGCATGGATGGACTGATTGATTTCTGATTAAGAGACTGTCTCTGCTTTGATGGACTGATATAATTAAATAATTATGTATTGATGAGATAATGTGTATTTGTTTTTCGTCGTGCATTGATGACGTAATGTGTATTTATTATTCGTCGTGCACTGATGATGTAATGTGTATTTATTATTCGTCGTGCATTGATGAGGTAATGTGTATGTATTATTGGTCATGTACTGGTTGTTTTGTCTCCTCAGTTGCAGCAGCAGACCCAGTCTCAGTGCTGCTGTCTCTTACTGGTGTCTGAGGACAACCACCAGCTCTTCTGTCAGGTACGTGCTCGTAAAAGATGGGATTCCTCCCTGCTAAAATAAAGATTCAATGAATAAATAAATAAAATATATGTCTGTTTTAATGCGACGACAGTCTGATAACAGGGTATTCCTCCATTAGAACGGTCCCTAAGGAATCTAACCTCTGACCTCTATCCTCCTCAGGTGGTTGGAGACAAAGTTCTAGAGGAGGAGATCAGCTTCCCTGTTAGTGAAGACCCCTAACTCCTGACTAATGACCCCTGTTACTGTCCCTAAGCATTTCATTCAAATTAGACTTTGACCTGGGGAAATTATGAGGCAAGAGGCTAAGTGATCATGTATACCTCTTCTTCTAGCTGACGTTTGGGCGCTTTGGGCAAGTAGTGGAGAAGAAGAAATCCATCACACTTCAGGATGTCACTGCGGTGAGTGACCTTGATCCTAGACCGTGAAAAGCATCTTGCCATGTGGATCGATGTGGAGGCAGTCCAGCCAGATCCTAATTCTCTCTCTGTGTCTCTCTGTGTCTCTCTGTGTCTCTCTGTGTGTCTCTCTCTCTCTCTCTCTCTCTCTCTCTCTCTCTCTCTCTCTCTCTCTCTCTCTCTCTCTCTCTCTCTCTCTCTCTCTCTCTCTCTCTCTCTCTCTCTCTCTCTCTGTGTGTGTATGCTGGGAGTGTTTTGTAGTTGACTTGTCACGTGGAGGGCTCTATCCTTACTTATTGTGCAAAAATGAATTTTTCATAGATTTCAAAGAAAAGGAAAGTAGACAATGAATGTAGGGTGTTCCAGCAAGAGTGGACATCGAAATATTTATTTATTGAGGTATCAGGGAAAGCTGTGTGCTGAAAGAGTACAACTTGTCCCGGCCCTTCCAGACGAAGCATGCAGAGAAATATAGGAATATGTCTTCTGAGCAGAGGGCAAGTTCATCGATAGAGTTGCTTTCTCAGTTGCAAAAGCAGCATGGACTTTTCACAAAACTGCATTCAGCAAACGACGGAATTGTGAGAGCTAGCTATGTACTGTCCCACAAAATTGCTAAATATAGCAAGCCATTCGCTGTGGGTGAATTCATTAAAGAATGTTAAATTGACTCTGCAGCAATACTTTGCCCCGACAACAAAATGTTGTTTGAAAGTGTTTCCCTGTCAAGACGAACAGTAACACAGCGTGTCAAGGACAACGCTAGAGAATATGGATCAACAGTTGAAAGACAAGGTAAAGGATTTCACCTATTTCTCCTTGGCCCTGGATGAGAGCAGTGATGAACGCGACACGGCACAGTTGTTGATATTCTTACGAGGCAAAACCCCAGAACCCCAGAACCCCAAAACCCAGAACCCCAAAACCCCAAAACCCCAGAACCCCAAAACCCCAAAACCCCAGAACCCCAGAACCCCAGACTGAAATTCCAGAGGAGCTTCAGTGCAGTCAATGAAGAGCACAACCACAGGGAAAGATTTATTGGAGGAGGTTAATAAGTGTGTGGCAAAGCTGGGACTGAGTTTTGAAAAGTTATCCAGTGTGACCACTGATGGGTCCCCAAACTTGACAGGAAAAAACCTGGCCTTTTGAAATGCATACAAGATCAAGTAGCTGAGCTGAACCCAGATCAGAAAGTTATTTTCCTGCATTGCATTATTCATCAGGAGGTGCTCTGTAAATGTGTTCTGAAAATGAGCCATGTTGTGGATACATTCACTAAAGTGGTAAACTTCATAAGAGCAAAATCTTTAAACCACAGACAGTTTGTCTCACTGTTGGAAGAGACAGAGTCGGGTCATGGAGATCTCCCCTACCACACAAACACGTTTGGGAAAAGTGCTTAAAAGGGTGTGAGACCTGAAGTCTGAGATTGCAGAGTTTTTGCAAATGAAAGGAAAATATGTGGATTTCCCTCAACTGCAAGATAAAGAATGGTTGTCTGATTTTGCCTTCACCGTGGACATCATGGCCTCATGAATGAACTGAATTCCAAACTACAAGGGAAAGGACTTTTTGCACATCAGATGTACAGCCTTGTCAAAGCCTTCAAGGGAAACATTTTGGGGAAAAAAGTTTTGGAAAATGACATGCTGTTGGTTTCCTCTGCTTTCACCTTCAATGTGGATAACACTCCCACTGACCTGCAACTTGAGCTTATCCATCTTCAGTCTGATGCAGTGATTGGAGAACTATTCCAAACAATGTCACTGACAAGGTTCTATGCATCTCTCGATGAATAAAACTTTCCAAAGATTAGGAGTCATGCTCAGAAGATGTTTGTACAGTTTGGGTCAACCTGCTTTGATGAATGTGAACAGACATTTTCAGTGATGAAATATAACAAGTCAAGACACAGATCATCTCTTACTGACTCTCACCTCTCAGTAATCCTGCTCATAGCGACGTCAGAAACTATACCTGACTTCACTGCTCTAGTCAATGCCCATCAGAGACTTCACTCCTCACACTGTAGTTTAAATGTAATGTAGAGCTCTCTCTCTTTCTTGTGTTTTGTGCAACCCGTTAACAAGGGTTCTCTCCGAGGTGCTGAATGCACAGTGTATGTTAAAAAAGTAAAATAAGTAGCATATCTGGACGTGATTTACAGCAGATATAGCTGTCAACACAGTCATACACATGATGTATAATCCTGTAATATGATTCTGGCCCATGATGGCAAAAATATATTCTAATGTGGCCCTCCATGGAAATACACTGCTCAAAAAAATAAAGGGAACACTTAAACAACACAATGTAACTCCAAGTCAATCACACTTCTGTGAAATCCAACTGTCCACTTAGGAAGCAACACTGATTGACAATAAATTTCACATGCTGTTGTTCAAATGGAATAGACAACAGGTGGAAATTATAGGCAATTAGCAAGACACCCCCAATAAAGGAGTGGTTCTGCAGGTGGTGACCACAGACCACTTCTCAGTTCCTATGCTTCCTGGCTGATGTTTTGGTCACTTTTGAATGCTGGCGGTGCTTTCACTCTAGTGGTAGCATGAGACGGAGTCTACAACCCACACAAGTGGCTCAGGTAGTGCAGCTCATCCAGGATGGGACATCAATGCGAGCTGTGGCAAGAAGGTTTGCTGTGTCTGTCAGCGTAGTGTCCAGAGCATGGAGGCGCTACCAGGAGACAGGCCAGTACATCAGGAGACGTGGAGGAGGCCGTAGGAGGGCAACAACCCAGCAGCAGGACCGCTACCTCCACCTTTGTGCAAGGAGGAGCAGGAGAAGCACTGCCAGAGCCCTGCAAAATGACCTGCAGCAGGCCACAAATGTGCATGTGTCTGCTCAAACGGTCAGAAACAGACTCCATGAGGGTGGTATGAGGGCCCGACGTCCACAGGTGGGGGTTGTGCTTACAGCCCAACACCGTGCAGGACGTTTGGCATTTGCCAGAGAACACCAAGATTGGCAAATTCGCCACTGGTGCCCTGTGCTCTTCACAGATGAAAGCAGGTTCACACTGAGCACATGTGACAGATGTGACAGAGTCTGGAGATGCCGTGGAGAACGTTCTGCTGCCTGCAACATCCTCCAGCATGACCGGTTTGGCGGTGGGTCAGTCATGGTGTGGGGTGGCATTTCTTTGGGGGGCCGCACAGCCCTCCATGTGCTCGCCAGAGGTAGCCTGACTGCCATTAGGTACCGAGATGAGATCCTCAGACCCCTTGTGAGACCATATGCTGGTGCGGTTGGCCCTGGGTTCCTCCTAATGCAAGACAATGCTAGACCTCATGTGGCTGGAGTGTGTCAGCAGTTCCTGCAAGAGAAAGGCATTGATGCTATGGACTGGCCTGCCCGTTCCCCAGACCTGAATCCAATTGAGCACATCTGGGACATCATGTCTCGCTCCATCCACCAACGCCACATTGCACCACAGACTGTCCAGGAGTTGGCGGATGCTTTAGTCCAGGTCTGGGAGGAGATCCCTCAGGAGACCATCCGCCACCTCATCAGGAGCATGCCCAGGTGTTGTAGGGAGGTCATACAGGCACGTGGAGGCCACACACACTACTGAGCCTCATTTTGACTTGTTTTAAGAACATTACATCAAAGTTGGATCAGCCTGTAGTGTGGTTTTCCACTTTAATTTTTAGTGTGACTCCAAATCCAGACCTCCATGGGTTGATAAATTGGATTTCCATGTATTATTTTTGTGTGATTTTGTTGTCAGCACATTCAACTATGTAAAGAAAAAGGTATTTATTAATAAGATTATTTCATTCATTCAGATCTAGGATGTGTTATTTTAGTGTTCCCTTAATTTTTTTGAGTAGTGTAATTGCCCAGGCCTGCTTTAGATGGTGGTGTAGATGAGGCTGGGCCTAATCAGGCTATAGATGGTGGTGTAGATGAGGCTGGGTCTAGTCAGGTTATGGATGGTGATGTGGATGAGACTGGGCCTAGTCATGCTATAGATGGTGGTGTAGATGAGGCAGGGTCTAGTCATGTCATGGATGGTGGTGTAGATGAGGCTGGGTCTAGTCATGCTATGGATGGTGATGTAGATGAGGCTGGGTCTAGTCATGTCATGGATGGTGGTGTAGATGAGGCTGGGTCTAGTCATGTCATGGATGGTGGTGTAGATGTGGCTGGGATGAAGAGAGTATAGTGGGGAAATGTAAGAGACTAGGGGGGAGGAGGAGGGTGTCATGCAGAAGAGGAAAAAGGGGGAGAAGAAAGGAAGTGGGAGAGGAGAAGCTGATGTGGTCAAAGGCAACAAGGAACCTTTGCCTGGTGCTGGGAGGGAGGCCCCGACTAGAGAGAAAGGGCAGGTGGTCAGGATAGGAGATGGAGATAAGGAGGAAGAAGGTGAGTCTGAGGAAGAGGATGATGATGAGGCTTTCTTTTCAGACTCCTCCTCAATGGGTCCAGAGCTGACAGCCACTCAGGCAGAGGGGTCAAAGTACACAGTGAGGGAACTGTCAAGGTTACTGAATGAGACTAAAGGGAGAAAGGTTAATTGTGAAGTCTTTTTTTTGTGATCCAGGAAAGTTTATAAGATCAGTACAACACGCTAGGAAAAATGAGGGGCATGGTGTCCTCTCACCCAGGAAACGGTTTAGGTTGAGGAAGTGAGTTGGGGTCTTACTATTGGTCTCTTACTTTGCTGGCTTTTCTCCCACTTCTTATGGAGACTCTTTGGGTAGGCTCGCTTAATATAAATGGCGCCATAGATGCAGGAAAAGAGGAGTCTGTTGGGTGAGTATGTAAAACAAAAAAAAGTACAGGTGTTGTTTCTGCAGGAGACGCATAGTGATGTGGTGAATGAAGTTGACTTGGGGCTCTGGTGGAAAGAGGCAAGTATGCTGAGCCATGGAACAAATGTTAGTGCAGGGGTGGCAGTCCTTTTTACACCGGATCTGGCCATTAAAATGTGCCCCTCAAAGGGGAGGCTAGGGGACTAGATTGCTTATAGTAAAAGCAGAAATGAACAACAGGGGTTTTATGTATGCGCCTAACACAGGGAGAGAGAGAGGGGGCTTTTGTTTGGGTGTCTTAGACAGGAACTCCCACAGGTAGAACCTGAGGAGACGCTGGTGGTCAGCAGGGACTGGAACTGTACCATGGATTTTACGAAAGACAGAAATGAGGAGGAGCCTCATTCAGGCTCAGTGGGGGTGTTAAGGGACATCATTAATCCGTTTGACCAAGTGGATGTTTGGAGAACTAGACATTCCAACATAAGACAGTATATATGGGTGAAGGTTTTTGGGGCTAGGGTGACTGCAGCAATAGGCTGTTGGGTGCTACCATTCTTGGAGCACCACATAACCATGGCACGGCTGTCTATTTCACCAGGGCCTCAGCAGGCATCCTATTGGAAGTTTAATGTAAAGCTCTTACAAGATGCCACTTTTGCTCAGGTTTCCAGACTTTTTGGGAAAGATGGGGGCAGAAAAGAGAGGAGTATTATTCTCTGAGTCAATGGTGGGATGTGGGAAAAGTGAAAATGTGGTTTTTCTGTCAACAGTATACAGCTCTCTCATCCTCAGAGGCTAGGAGAGTATTGTGGGAACTAGAGCGTAGTATCAGTGAGGTGGAGGTAGAGATGGTGGGGAAAGGCAATGTAGGCCTCCAGGCTAATTTAGCTGAATTATGTAGGGACCTGGGCAGCTTTTTCCAGGTTAAAGCAAAGGCAGCACTTGTAAGAGCTAGGTTCTCCATGCTCAAGGAGATGGATGCTGCCAACTCCTTCTTCTTTGGTTTGTAAAATACAGAATGGTGAAGCCAAGGGTATGCATTGTCTATGGCTGTCGGATGGGCGGGTGACCTCTGTGGTGGGGGAGATGCTGACTGTGGAGTTTTATACTGAGTTGTGTAGGGCAGAACTGTGTGATCCTATGTGTGCTCAGGTTTTGTTTGCAGAACTTCCTAAGCTCTCTCTGGCACAGAGGGATGAAATGGACATTCCCCTGTTGTCCCATGAACTGGCAGAGGCCGTAACCCAGATGTCGATGGACCCTCAGTGGAGTTTAATAAAAACATTCTGGGGAATAATTGGACTGGACTTATTTTGCGTGTTGCGTGAGTGCATCGGGGTAGGAGAGTTGAGCTGTCATCGGGCGGCTCTGACTCTCCATCCTGAAAAAGGGTACTTGTGTGAACTTAAGAACTGGAGGCCTGTGGAATTGCTCTGTGCAGACTACAAGCTATTTGCCAAGGTCCTCGCTAAGAGACTGAAGCCCCATCTGGTCTCTATAGTAACCAAGAACCAGACGTATTGTGTACCGGGATGCTCAATCACGGACAACTTGTTCTTAATCAGAGACATGTTCGAGAGTTTCTAATGGGAACTTTGGACTGGTCTCTTTAGACCAAGAGAAGGCTTTTGACAGAGTGGACCATGAGTATCTGTTTAATGTGATGTCTGTGTTTGGGGAAAGGTTTTTGACCTGTGTGAAGATATTGTATGCTGGGGCATCATGTATGATCAAGGTGGGAGGGGGGCTCAGTAGGCCAGTCTGGGAGAGGTGGGGCATTAGACAAGGATGCCCTCTATCGGGGCAGTTATATACAGACAGGCATAGGTGTGTAGACAAGTATAGCAGTGTCGGCATATGCAGATTACGTTTCTGTGATGGGCAGGACATGCAGGCACTAGAGAATAGTCTGAAGGTGTACGAGGGAGCTTCGTCAGCTCAGGTGAACTGGGGCAAGAGCAAAGCTCTGTTATGTGGGGCATTGATGGATAGCCCCCCCCCTCTGCTTCCAGGGGGTTTGCAGTGGGGTTGTGAAGGGCTTAACATTTTGTGGTTGTACCTGGGCTCAGAGAGGTGGGTCAGGAAGAACTGGGAGGGGCTGTCACAGGCAGTGGTGTTAAGACTGGCCAGGTGGAGGTGGCTCCTATCCCAAGTGTCATATAGAGGGAGGGTGCTGATAATCAACAACTTGGTGGCATCCCCCCTGTGGCATAAACTGGCTGTCCTCAACCCCCCCTGCCTGTCTGCTTGCAGGCTTGCAATGCAAGCTGGTGGATTTTTTCAGGTCGGGCCATCACTGGCTGAGGCTGGCAGTGTTGTATATGTCTGTCCATGAAGGAGGACAGGGCCTGGTGGAACTGGAGTGCAGAGTGCAGATTCCGACTAAAAGCGGCGCAGAGACTGCTATACCATACTGATGTTGGCTGGAGGGGACCAGCATGCACACTGCTGAGGAGAGCTGGCAGATTAGGGTTGGACCGGCAGCTGTTCCTTATGAGGCTGGAGAGGCTGAGTACATCAAGTCTCTGATCTTTACTCTGCGGTGATGAGGGCCTGGCAGCTGCTAAGGCCCACATGAGAAGGGGATGTGGAGCCTGGGCTGTGGGAGGAGCCTATCTTCCACAATCCATCTATCCTTTTTAGATCGGTTCAGTTGGCCACCCTGCAGAGGCGACTGATGGCAGCAGGTTTACTAAGGCTGGGTGACCTGCGGCTGCTGGGGGAGGAGGGGTGGAAAACCTGGAAGTCCTTGCACAGCAAACAGGAATGACGTATCTTAGGCTCCTGGAGAGATTACTGGGGAGGTGTTTTCTGTGTGCGCCAGGTTAATGCCATTAATGTCTCTGTTGGAATGTCTGTGAGAGGTTGGGGTGGAGTTTGCTGTTCGAATAAAGAAAAAGCCAAATGTGTGTTGTTGAATTTTCTGTTTGCTCAGGCAAAGTTGGCTATTTAGCTAACAAGGAGGAACAGGGTCAAAGGTGGAGGGATAACAGACCCTTTACTATTATTTAATGCGATGGTCTCTGCACACCTTACAGTGGCTTGCGAAGGTATTAGCAACCTGGAATTAAAATAGATTTTTGGGGGGGTTTGTATCATTTGATTTAACCAACATGCCTACCACTTTGAAGATGCTAAATATTTTTTATAGTGAAACAAATAAGAAATCTGACAAAAAAAAACGGAAAACTTGAGCTTGCATAGTCAAAACTTTGTAGAGCCACCTTTTGCAGCAATTATAGCTGCATGTCTCTTGGGATATGTCTCTATTAGCTTGGCACATCTAGCCACTGAGATTTTTTACAATTCTTCAAGGCAAAACTACTCCATCTCCTTCAAGTTGGATGGGTTCCGCTGATGCACAGCAATCTTTAAGTCATACCACAGATTTTCAATTGGATTGAGGTCTGGGCTTTGACTAGGCCGTCCCAAGACATTTAATACATCTAGACGTTCCGCTAGCGGAACACCTGCTCCAATATCCAATGATGGGCGTGGCGCGAAATACAAACTCCTCTAAAATCTGAAAACTTAAATTTTTCAAACATATGACTATTTTACAGCATTTTAAAGACAAGACTCTCGTTAATCTAACCACACTGTCCGATTTCAAAAAGGCTTTACAGCGAAAGCAAAGCATTAGATTATGTCAGCAGAGTACCCAGCCAGAAATAATCAGACACCCATTTTTCAAGCTAGCATATAATGTCACAAATAACAAGACCACAGCTAAATGCAGCACTAACCTTTGATGATCTTCATCAGATGACAACCCTAGGACATTATGTTATACCATGCATGCATGTTTTGTTCAATCAAGTTCATATTTATATCAAAAAACAGCTTTTTTACATTAGCATGTGACGTTCAGAACTAACATACCCCCCGCAAACATCCGGTGAATTTACTAAATTACTCACGATAAACGTTCACAAAAAACATAACAATTATTTTAAGAATTATTGATACAGAACTCCTCTATGCACTCGATATGTCCGATTTTAAAATAGCTTTTCGGTGAAAGCACATTTTGCAATATTCTCAGTAGATAGCCCAGCCATCACGGCTAGCCATTTAGACACCGACCAAGTTTAGCCCTGACCAAACTCCGATTTACTATTACAAAAGTTTGATTACCTTTGTTGTCTTCGTCAGAATGCACACCCAGGACTGCTACTTCATTAACAAATGTTGGTTTCGTCCAAAATAATCCATCGTTATATCCAAATAGCGGCGTTTTGTTCGTGCGTTCTAGACACTATCCTAAATGGTAAATCAGGGTTACGAGCATGGCGCAATTCGTGACAAAATATTTCTAAATATTCCATTACTGTACTTCGAAGCATGTCAACCGCTGTTTAAAATCAATTTTTATGCCATTTTTCTCGTAAAAAAGCGATAATATTCTGACCGGGAATCTGCGTTTAGGTAAACAGACGAAAGAAAACAAAGCATTCTGTCGACGCGGGCACGAGCCTGAGTCTCACAGTACTGTAACCAGCCACTACCCAAACGCGCTACTTTGTTTCAACCAGAGCCTGCAAAGCCACGATTCAGCTTTTTGCCGCCTTCTGAGAGCCCATTGGAGCCGTAGGAAGTGTCACGTAACAGCAGAGATCCTTTGTAATGGATAGAGATGGCAAAGAAGGCCAAGAAATGGTCAGACAGGGTACTTCCTGTACAGAATCTTCTCAGGTTTTGGCCTGCCAAATGAGTTCTGTTATACTCACAGACACCATTCAAACAGTTTTAGAAAAGTTGGAGTGTTTTCTATCCAAAGCTAATAATTATATGCATATTCTAGTTTCTGGGCAGGCGTAATAATCAGATTAAATCGGGTACGTTTTTTATCCGGCTGTGAAAATACTGCCCCCTATCCATAACAGGTTAAATGTTTCCCCATGAAGCACTCACGTGTTGCTTTAGCAGTATGCTTAGGGTCATTGTCCTGCTGGAAGGTGAACCTCCTTCCCAGTCTCACCTCTCTGGAAGACTGAAACAGGTTTCCCTCAAGAATTTCCCTGTACTTAGCGCCATTCCATCACTCCTTCAGTTCTGACCAGTTTCCCAGTCCCTGCCGATTAAAAACATCCCCACAGCATGATGCTGCCACCACCATGCTTCAATGTGGGGATGAGGTTCTCGGGGTGATGAGAGGTGTTGGGTTTGCACCAGAGATAGCGTTTTCCTTGATGGCCGAAAAGCTCAATTTTAGTCTCATCTGACCAGAGTACCTTTTTCCATATGTTTGGGGAGTCTCCCATATGCCTTTTGGCGAACACCAAACGTGTTTACTTTTTTTTTGGCCACTCTTACGTAAAGCCCAGCTCTGTGGAGTGTACGGCTTAAAGTGGTCCTATGGACAGATACTCCAATCTCCGCTGTGGAGCTTTGCAGCTCCTTCAGGGTTATCTTTGGTCTCTTTGTTGCCTCTCTGATTAATGCCCTCCTTGCCTGGTCCGTGAGTTTTGGTGGGCGGCCCTCTCTTGGCAGGTTTGTTGCAGTGCTATATTCTTACATTTTTTAATAATGGATTTATTGGTGCTCCGTGGGATGTTCAAAGTTTCGGATATTTTTTTATAGCCCAACCCTGATCTGTGCTTCTCCACAACTTTGTACCTGACCTGTTTGGAGAGCTCCTTGGTCTTCATGGTGCTGCTTGCTTGGTACTTTTGCAAGGCCACTGTAGGGTGGAATTTGAGTTCTATAATATTATAAAAAGTATGCAGATGTTTCAGGAGATATGGTATGTTGGGGGGGATGTCTGTACAGCTGTGGAAGATGGGTTGGATATGCGGTTGTGGAAGTGGTGAGGTTTTGGTTATTGTGATGTGTGGTTTGTTTTGTATCGGGGGTAAAGGGCAAGTTGAGTATGCAGTAGAGGGGATATTTGTTTTTTAAATTGGGGTTTTAATGAAAGGTTTTAATGATATTAGGATGTATCATTAAAGAAAAACAAAAAAATCAAAAAATCTCTCTCTCACCCTCTCCCTGTCTCTCCCTCTAGGAGGAGTGCAGACAGCTGTCCAGTATGCTGGACAGTGAGGTGTCCTCTCTGCTGTGTGTCCCTGTGGTCAGCAGAGCCACTGGCCAGGTGGTGGCACTAGCCTGCGCCTTCAACAAGCAGGGAGGACAAAGGTGAGACACACACACACACACACACACACACACACACACACACACACACACACACACACACACACACACACACACACACACACACACACACACACACACACACACACACACACACACACACACACACACACACACAGTGTGACAGAGAGGGTGGAATGTGAAGTATTGCTAAGGACAGCAGTAATCCCAGTAAGCTCTCTGCTGACGTTTTGGCTCTAGACTCTGAAAACATTTATCTTCCTCCTTCTGTCATATCTCTTCTCTCTCACTTCCTCCTCATCTGCTTTTTCCCTTCCTCTGTTCCTGCCTCTTCCCGTCTGCTTTTTTCCTTCCTCTGTTCCTGCCTCTTCCCGTCTGCTTTTTCCCTTCCTCTGTTTCTGCCTCTTCCCGTCTGCTTTTTCCCTTCCTCTGTTTCTGCCTCTTCCCGTCTGCTTTTTCCCTTCCTCTGTTCCTGCTTCTTCCCGTCTGCTTTTTCCTTTCCTCTTTTCCTGCCTCTTCCCATCTGCTTTTTCCTTCCTCTTTTCCTGCCTCTTCCCGTCTGCTTTTTCCCTTCCTCTGTTTCTGCCTCTTCCCATCTGCTTTTTCCCTTCCTCTGTTCCTGCCTCTTCCCGTCTGCTTTTTCCCTTCCTCTGTTCCTGCCTCTTCCCGTCTGCTTTTTCCCTTCCTCTGTTCCTGCCTCTTCCCGTCTGCTTTTTTCCTTCCTCTGTTCCTGCCTCTTCCCGTCTGCTTTTTCCCTTCCTCTGTTCCTGCCTCTTCCCGTCTGCTTTTTCCCTTCCTGTCTGTTCCTGCCTCTTCCCGTCTGCTTTTTCCCTTCCTCTGTTTCTGCCTCTTCCCATCTGCTTTTTCCCTTCCTCTGTTCCTGCCTCTCTTTCTCTGTTAGTTATAGATGATACATTTCTAATCGTATTATAGTGGCTGGAGATTAAAGCCACTCATCTCTTCCTTTCAAAGAGTTATTACCCCTCGACACACACACACACACACACACACACACACACACACACACACACACACACACACACACACACACACACACACACACACACACACACACACACACACACACACACACACACACAGTGACAGGATCTTGGCTAGAATCTGAGAGGAAGACATCCCATAGTATCCTCAGTGGGGGCTAATGATAGGGCTGACTACAGTCTCCATAGTAACACTGACAGACTGGCTATGTAGGGGATTATTAGTGAACTGTGTAGCAGATGAGTTTATCCTCTTATTTCTGGTATTTACAGTATAACTTACTCCTTTTTCCTATCCTTCTTTCCCATCATCCCTCTATCTCATCTCCCATCATCTCTCTCTCCCATCATCCCTCTCTCCCATCATCCCTCTCTCGTCATCCCTCTCTCTCGTCATCCCTCTCTCCCATCATCCCTCTCATCATCCCTCTCTCCCATCATCCCTCTCTCTCATCATCCCTCTCATCATCCCTCCTATCATCCCTCTCTCCCATCATCCCTCTATCTCATCTCTCATCATCCCTCTTATCATCCCCCTCTCCCATCATCCCTCTCTCTCTCATCCCTCCCTCTCATCATCCCTCCCTCATCATCCCTCTTTCTCATCCCTACCTCATCATCTGTCTCTCCCTCTAATCCCTCTCTCCCACCTCCCTCTAATCCCTCTAATCCCTCTCTCCCATCATCTCTCTCTCTCATCATCCCTCCCATCCCTGGATGATGTTGGTGTTGCAGGGCGGGGCTAATCATTAACCCCTCGAGGGCTGAAATACTGATGCTAGTTCATTGATTTGTTAATGTTGCTGGTTGGCTGGGGGGTTCACTCACCTGATGTCCCAGGTCTGAATCCATCCCTGGTTAGTAGGAGAGAATGGAGACAGTAAAAATCCAATAGCACTATTTTCCTTGAATTTAACCTTTAATTCAGAGTCCATTTTTCCACCCCCCCCCCCCCATCCCTCTGTCCCTCCATCCATCTTTCACCTCAGTTGTCAGGCAACAGCCCCCACTCTACTCTACTTTCCTCTAAATATCTCTATCAATCACACTCGTCCCTTTCCACCTCTATTACACTCTCTCCATCTGTCTCTCATTCCACCCGGTCCCTCTCTCGTCCCCTTCCCTGTACTATCCTCCTATCACATGCCGTATGTTCTGCCAGACAGATATCTGATGCTTCCCGTGCTTAGAGGAATCTGCATTCCAGATAGCCTACTGATTCTTTGTGCCAACAAGCCAATCAGGGTCTAGCGCCAGCCTACTGTCAGAAACAGCCCAGACTCAGAGGTTGAGTTTCTGTAGAGTGGTGATTCAGGGATGAGGGAATCGTTTTTCCTGATTATGTGACCTGACCTGAAAAATAAATCCTTCATAATCAAGTCCTCTAGTCTACAATGACCACCGTTTTTCCCTTGTATTGACATTCTGCTGGTCTCTCCTCTATAGTGATCGGAGTGGTGAGGTGTTGCCATCTGCAGGCAGAGTTGTGTAACTGATGTTATTGTAACAGCTGAGGCCTTTAGTCTATCCATCTGGCCTGTTTAAACACATATTATTCTATTGATCAGTCAACTTTTCTCAACTTTGGAATTCAATGTTTCATTTTGGATACAAATGTGTTCTCTCTGTGCAGACACACAGAGGCGGACGAACATAAGATCCAGCACTGCTTCTGTTACACCTCCACTGTCCTCACCTCTACACTGGCCTTCCAGAAAGAACAGAAACTCAAAGTGGAGTGTCAGGCACTGTTACAGGTAGCCAAGAATCTCTTCACACATCTGGGTGAGTTATCCTCCTCTCCTCTCCTCTCCTCTCCTCTCCTCTCCTCTCCTCTCCTCTCCTCTCCTCTCCTCTCCTCTCCTCCCTCCCTCCCCTTCTCTCCTCTCCTCTCCTCTCCTCTCCTCCCTCCTCTCCTCTCATCTCCTCCTCTTTTCTCTTCTCTCCTCCGGCTCAGATCGAATCCCTACAGGCTGATAATACAACCCTACTTGTGGTAGATCAGCCTGCTTATCCATCCATCCCCACCCTGTGCTCTCTCTCTCTCTCTCTCTCTCTCTGTAGATGATGTGTCTGTGCTGTTGCAAGAGATTATAGTTGAGGCCAGGAACCTCAGTGATGCAGAGATGTGAGTTCTTGATGTGAAACAAACTAAAACAGCTAACATGCTTTCCAGAATAACTCATGTGGAGGAAAATAGAATATAATATTTATTCTCTGTCTATAGTTGTTCTGTGTTCCTACTGGATCAAGTCAGCCATGAGCTGGTTGCCAAGGTGTTTGATGGGGGTGTGGTCAGTGACGATGAGGTAGAACACATGTCTAGAACTTCTCTGTTTGACGATTACAAAGATTATAATGATGATGATGCCGATAACGACGAAGAAGAAGATTCTAAAGATAGTCTGTGTGTGTGTGTGCAGAAGGAGTTTCGTATCCCTGCGGACCAGGGCATAGCGGGTCATGTAGCTATGACTGGGCAGATCCTGAACATTAAGGATGCGTACTCCCACCCTCTGTTCTACCGAGGAGTGGACGACAGCACCGGGTTTAGAACACGCAACATCCTCTGCTTCCCCATCAAGGACGAGAACAATGGTGAGAACTAAATTAACACTACTGGTGTTAACAAGTAAACTAACACTACACTGGAGTAAACAACTGAATTACCACTACTGGTGTTAACAACTGAACTAACACGACTGGTGTTAACAACTGAACTAACACGACTGGTGTTAACAACTGAACTAACACTACTGGTGTTAACAACTAAACTAACACTACACTGGAGTAAACAACTGAATTAACACTACTGGTGTTAACAACTAAACTAACACTACTGGTGTTAACAACTGAACTAACACGACTGGAGTAAACAACTAAACTAACACTACTGGAGTAAACAACTAAACTAACACTACTGGTGTTAACAACTAAACTAACACTACTGGAGTTAACAACTGAACTAACACTACTGGTGTTAACAACTGAACTAACACTACTGGTGTTAACAACTGAACTAACACTACACTGGAGTAAACAACTAAACTTACACTACTGGTGTTAACAACTAAACTAACACTACTGGTGTTAACAACTGATCTAACACTACTGGTGTTAACAACTAAACTAACACTACTGGTGATAACAACTGAACTAACACTACACTGGAGTAAACAACTAAACTAACACTACTGATGTTAACAACTAAGCTAACACTACTGGTGTTAACAACTAAACTAACACTACTAGTGTTAACAACTGAACTAACACTACACTGGAGTAAACACCTAAACTAACACTACTGGTGTTAACAACTAAACTAACACTACTGGTGTTAACAATAAACTAACATTACTGGTGTTAACAACTGAACTAACACTACACTGGAATTAACAACTAAACGAACACTACACTGGAGTAAACAACTGAACTAACACTACTGGTGTTAACCTCTCTGGGCCAGTGGGACGTTTGCGTCCCACCATAGTCAACAGCCAGTGGAATCGCGTGGCGCGAAATACGAATACCTAAAAAATGCTATAACTTCAATTTCTCAAACATATGACTATTTTACACCATTTTAGAGATAAGACTCTCGTTAATCTAACCACATTGTCCGATTTCAAAAAGGCTTTACAGCAAAAGCAAAACATTAGATTATGTCAGGAGAGTACCCTGCCAAAAATAATGACACAGCCATTTTCAAAGCAAGCATATTTGTCACAAAAACCAAAACCACAGCTAAATGCAGCACTAACCTTTGATGATCTTCATCAGATGACACTCCTAGGACATTATGTTATACAATACATGCATGTTTTGTTCAATCAAGTTCATATTTATATCAAAAACCAGCTTTTTACATTAGCATGTGATGTTCAGAACTAGCATACCCACCGAAAACTTCCGGTGAATTTACTAAATTACTCATGATAAACGTTGACAAAATACATAACAATTATTTTAAGAATTATAGATACAGAACTCCTTTATGCAAACGCTGTGTCAGATTTTAAAATAGCTTTTCGGCGAAAGCACATTTTGCAATATTCTGAGTACATAGCTCGGCCATCACAGGCTAGCTAATTTGACACCCACCAAGTTTGGAGCAACCTAAACTCAGAATTACGATTAGAAAAATTGGATTACCTTTGCTGTTCTTCGTCAGAATGCACTCCCAGGATTTCTACTTCAACAACAAATGTTGTTTTGGTTCCAAATAATACATAGTTATATCCAAATACCTCCGTTTTGTTCGTGCGTTCAGGTCACTATCCGAAGGGTGACGCGCGAGCGCATTTCGTGACAAACAAATTCAAAATATTCCATTACCGTACTTAGAAGCATGTCAAACGCTGTTTTAAATCAATGTTTATGCTATTTTTTCACGTAAAATAGCCATAATATTCCAACCGGACAATGTTGTATTCATTCAAAGACTGAAAGAAAAAAATGGAGAAGTCTCGTGAATGCGCATCTCAGTCTCACTGTCCCCAGGCAGGCCACTTACAAACTCTGCTGCTGTACTTTGCCCAGAGACAGGAGATGCATCAATCCGCTTTCTGAATGCTTTAGAGAGCCAATGGAAGCCTTAGAAAGTGTCACGTAACAGCACAGATGCTGTATTTTCGATAGAGATGCAACAGAAGGACAACAAATTGTCAGACAGGGCACTTCCTGCATGGAATCTTCTCAGGTTTTGGCCTGCCATATGAGTTCTGTTATACTCACAGACACCATTCAAACAGTTTTAGAAACTTTAGAGTGTTTTCTATCCAGATCTACTAATTATATGCATATTCTCGTTTCTGGGCAAGAGTAGTAACCAGTTTAAATCGGGTACGTTTTTTATCCGCCCGTGAAAATACTGCCCCCTAGCCCCAACAGGTTAACAACTAAACTAACACTACACTGGAGTTAACAACTAAACTAACACTACACTGGAGTAAATAGCTGCACTAACACTACACTGGAGTAAACAACTAAACTAACACTACACTGGAGTAAATAGCTGAACTAACACTACACTGGAGTAAATAGCTGAACTAACACTACACTGGAGTAAACAACTAAACTAACACTACACAGGAGTAAATAGCTGCACTAACACTACACTGGAGTAAATAGCTGAACTAACACTACACTGGAGTAAATAGCTGAACTAACACTACACTGGAGTAAATAGCTGAACTAACACTACACTGGAGTAAATAGCTGCACTAACACTACACTGGAGTAAACAACTAAACTAACACTACACTAGAGTAAATAGCTGCACTAACACTACACTGGAGTAAACAACTAAACTAACACTACACTGGAGTAAATAGCTGCACTAACACTACACTGGAGTAAACAACTAAACTAACACTACACTGGAGTAAATAGCTGAACTAACACTACACTGGAGTAAATAGCTGAACTAACACTACACTGGAGTAAACAACTAAACTAACACTACACTGGAGTAAATAGCTGCACTAACACTACACTGGAGTAAATAGCTGAACTAACACTACACTGGAGTAAATAGCTGAACTAACACTACACTGGAGTAAATAGCTGAACTAACACTACACTGGAGTAAACAACTAAACTAACACTACACTAGAGTAAATAGCTGCACTAACACTACACTGGAGTAAACAACTAAACTAACACTACACTGGAGTAAATAGCTGCACTAACACTACACTGGAGTAAACAACTAAACTAACACTACACTGGAGTAAACAACTAAACTAACACTACACTGGAGTAAATAGCTGCACTAACACTACACTGGAGTAAACAACTAAACTAACACTACACTGGAGTAAACAACTAAACTAACACTACACTGGAGTAAACAACTAAACTAACACTACACTAGAGTAAATAGCTGCACTAACACTACACTGGAGTAAACAACTAAACTAACACTACACTGGAGTAAATAGCTGAACTAACACTACACTGGAGTAAACAACTAAACTAACACTACACTGGAGTAAATAGCTGCACTAACACTACACTGGAGTAAATAGCTGCACTAACACTACACTGGACTTAACAATTCCATACACAACCATTCAATACACAGCATCACCTATGCTGCTCCATTTCTCATCTCCCTCCTTCAATTCAAGGGGCTTTATTGGCATGGGAAACATATGTTAACATTGCCAAAGCAAGTGAAATAGATAATAAACAAAGTAAAATAAACTATAAAAATGAACAGTAAACATTACACTCGGAATAAAGACATTTACAAATGCCATATGGTGTTGTAACGATATACAAATGGTTAAAGTACAAAAGGGAAAATAAATAAACATAAATATGGGTTATATTTACAATGGTGTTTGTTCTTCACTGGTTGACCTTTTCTTGTGGCAACAGGTCACAAATCGTTCTCTGTCTCTCTCCCTCTGTTTCTCTCTCTCTCTCTGTCTCTCTCTCTCTCTCTCTTTCTCTCCCTCTCCCTCTCCCCCTCTCTCTCTCCCTCTCTCCCAGAGGTGATTGGGGTGGCTGAGTTGGTCAATAAGACTAATGGACCGTGGTTTAACCGATTCGATGAGGACCTAGCCACTGCTTTCTCCATCTACTGTGGAATCAGCATCGCACACGTGAGTCAGACACACTACCCAAAGCTACACAAGAACCGCTGATCTCTGGCATTCTAGTCATGCCACAGTCACACAGTGTTTTAAATAGTAGGATAAGAGACTGATGGTTAGTGCCCTATCGATGTGGTGTGGATTTAGTTGTGGTCAGACATGGTTGACTGACTGGTCTCTCCTGTGTAATAATGTGATTGACTGACTGGTCTCTCCTGTATAATAATGTGGTTGACTGACTGGTCTCTCCTGTATAATAATGTGGTTGACTGACTGGTCTCTCCTGTATAATAATGTGGTTGACTGACTGGTCTCTCCTGTATAATAATGTGGTTGACTGACTGGTCTCTCCTGTGTAATAATGTGGTTGACTGACTGGTCTCTCCTGTATAATAATGTTGTTGACTGACTGGTCTCTCCTGTATATTAATGTGATTGACTGACTGGTCTCTCCTGTATAATAATGTGGTAGACTGACTGGTCTCTCCTGTATAATAATGTTGTTGACTGACTGGTCTCTCCTGTATATTAATGTGGTTGTGGTTGACTGACTGGTCTCTCCTGTATAATAATGTGGTTGACTGACTGGTCTCTCCTGTATAATAATGTGATTGACTGACTGGTCTCTCCTGTATAATAATGTGGTTGACTGACTGGTCTCTCCTGTATATTAATGTGATTGACTGACTGGTCTCTCCTGTATAATAATGTGGTTGACTGACTGGTCTCTCCTGTATATTAATGTGATTGACTGACTGGTCTCTCCTGTGTAATAATGTGGTTGACTGACTGGTCTCTCCTGTATAATAATGTGATTGACTGACTGGTCTCTCCTGTATATTAATGTGGTTGTGGTTGACTGACTGGTCTCTCCTGTGTAATAATGTGGTTGACTGACTGGTCTCTCCTGTATAATAATGTGATTGACTGACTGGTCTCTCCTGTGTAATAATGTGGTTGACTGACTGGTCTCTCCTGTGTAATAATGTGGTTGACTGACTGGTCTCTCCTGTATAATAATGTGGTTGACTGACTGGTCTCTCATGTATAATAATGTGGTTGACTGACTGGTCTCTCCTGTATAATAATGTGGTTGACTGACTGGTCTCTCCTGTGTAATAATGTGGTTGGCTGACTGGTCTCTCCTGTGTAATAATGTGGTTGACTGACTGGTCTCTCCTGTGTAATAATGTGATTGACTGACTGGTCTCTCCTGTGTAATAATGTGGTTGACTGACTGGTCTCTCCTGTGTAATAATGTGGTTGACTGACTGGTCTCTCCTGTATAATAATGTGGTTGACTGACTGGTCTCTCCTGTATAATAATGTGGTTGACTGACTGGTCTCTCCTGTGTAATAATGTGGTTGACTGACTGGTCTCTCCTGTATAATAATGTGGTTGACTGACTGGTCTCTCCTGTATAATAATGTGGTTGACTGACTGGTCTCTCCTGTATAATAATGTGGTTGACTGACTGGTCTCTCCTGTATAATAATGTGGTTGACTGACTGGTCTCTCCTGTATAATAATGTGGTTGACTGACTGGTCTCTCCTGTATAATAATGTGGTTGACTGACTGGTCTCTCCTGTGTAATAATGTGATTGACTGACTGGTCTCTCCTGTGTAATAATGTGGTTGACTGACTAGTCTCTCCTGTATAATAATGTGGTTGACTGACTGGTCTCTCCTGTATAATAATGTGGTTGACTGACTGGTCTCTCCTGTTTGTGTTCAGTCTCTTCTGTATAAGAAGGTCCATGAGGCTCAGTTCAGATCCCACCTGGCCAACGAGATGATGATGTACCACATGAAGGTAAAACACACACACACACTACCCCCCCAACACACACACACTACCCTCCAACACACACACACACACTACCCCCCAACACATACACACTACCCCCAACACACACACACACTACCCCCAACACACACACACACTACCCCCCAAAACACACACACTACCCCCCAACACACACACACACTACCCCCAACACACACACACACTACCCCCCAACACACACACACTACCCCCAACACACACACACACTAACCCCCCAACACACACACACACTACCCCCAACACACACACACACACACACACACACACACACACACACACACACACACACACACACACACACACACACACACACACACACCTCAACACACACACACACACACAGACATTAAGTGCAGCAGTAATATGTGTGTGTGTGTGTGTGTGTGTGTGTGTGTGTGTGTGTGTGTGTGTGTGTGTGTGTGTGTGTGTGTGTGTGTGTGTGTGTGTGTGTGTGTGTGTGTGTGTGTGTGTGTGTGTGTGTGTGTGTGTGTGTGTGTGTGTGTGTGTAGGTATCAGAGCAGGAAGTGGCCCAGCTGTTGGAAACTGGGCTGGAGCCAGTGGATGAGATTCATCCCTTATTCGCTGAGTTCACCTACACACCCCGCTCACTACCTGACGACAACACACCCATGGTAAGACAAGCAGACAGAGAAAGAGTGTGTGTACGTGGAGGATGCTGAGGGGAGGACAGCTCATAATAATGGCTGAAACGGAGCGATTGAATGGCATCAAACCATGTTTGATGTATTTTATAACATTCCACTGATTCCGCTCCAGTCATTACTAAAAGCCTGTCCTCCCCAATTAAGGCGGCACCAGCCTCCTGTGGTGTGTCTCCATGCAAATCTACAGAGATGTATAGTAGCCATGGAGATGTATAGTAGGCATAGAGAGGTATAGTATCCATAGAGATATATAGTATCCATAGAGATGTATCCATAGACAGGTATGGTATCCATAGAGATGTATCCATAGAGATGTATAGTATCCATAGAGAGGTATAGTATCCATGGAGATGTATAGTATCCATACAGAGGTATAGTATCCATAGAGATGTTTCCATAGAGAGGTATAGTATCCATAGAGATGTATAGTATCCATAGAGAGGTATAGTATCCATGGAGATGTATAGTATCCATACAGAGGTATAGTATCCATAGAGATGTTTCCATAGAGAGGTATAGTATCCATAGAGATGTATAGTATCCATAGAGATGTATAGTATCCATAGAGATGTATAGTATCCATAGAGATGTATAGTATCCATAGAGAGGTATAGTATCCATAGAGAGGTATAGTATCCACAGAGAGGTATAGTATCCATAGAGAGGTATAGTATCCATAGAGAGGTATAGTATCCATAGAGATGTATCCATAGAGATGTATAGTATCCACAGAGATGTATAGTATCCATAGAGAGGTATAGTTTCCATAGAGAGGTATAGTATCCACAGAGATGTATAGTATCCACAGAGATGTATAGTATCCATAGAGATGTATAGTATCCATAGAGATGTATAGTATCCACAGAGATGTATAGTATCCATAGAGATGTATAGTATCCATAGAGATGTATAGTATCCATAGAGATGTATAGTATCCATAGAGATGTATCCATAGAGATGTATAGTATCCATAGAGAGGTATAATATCCATAGAGATGTATAGTATCCATAGAGAGGTATAATATCCATAGAGATGTATAGTATCCATAGAGAGGTATAGTATCCACAGAGAGGTATAGTATCCATAGAGAGGTATAGTATCCATAGAGAGGTATAGTATCCATAGAGAGGTATAGTATCCATAGAGAGGTATAGTATCCATAGAGATGTTTCCATAGAGAGGTATAGTATCCATAGAGATGTATAGTATCCACAGAGATGTATAGTATCCATAGAGAGGTATAGTATCCATAGAGATGTTTCCATAGAGAGGTATAGTATCCATAGAGATGTTTCCATAGAGAGGTATAGTATCCATAGAGAGGTATAATATCCATAGAGAGGTGTAGTATCCATAGAGAGGTATAGTATCCATAGAGATGTATAGTATCCATAGAGAGGTATAGTATCCATAGAGATGTATAGTATCCATAGAGAGGTATAGTATCCACAGAGAGGTATAGTATCCATAGAGAGGTATAGTATCCATAGAGAGGTATAGTATCCATAGAGATGTTTCCATAGAGAGGTATAGTATCCATAGAGATGTATAGTATCCATAGAGATGTATAGTATCCATAGAGAGGTATAGTATCCATAGAGATGTATAGTATCCATAGAGATGTATAGTATCCATAGAGATGTATAGTATCCACAGAGATGTATAGTATCCACAGAGATGTATAGTATCCATAGAGAGGTATAGTATCCATAGAGATGTTTCCATAGAGAGGTATAGTATCCATAGAGATGTATAGTATCCATATAGGGAGGCATAGTATCCATAGAGATGTTTCCATAGAGAGGTATAGTATCCATAGAGATGTTTCCATAGAGAGGTATAGTATCCATAGAGAGGTATAGTATCCACAGAGAGGTATAGTATCCATAGAGAGGTATAGTATCCATAGAGAGGTATAGTATCCATAGAGAGGTATAGTATCCATAGAGAGGTATAGTATCCATAGAGATGTTTCCATAGAGAGGTATAGTATCCATAGAGATGTATAGTATCCACAGAGATGTATAGTATCCATAGAGAGGTATAGTATCCACAGAGAGGTATAGTATCCATAGAGAGGTATAGTATCCATAGAGAGGTATAGTATCCATAGAGATGTATAGTATCCATAGAGATGTATCCATAGAGATGTATAGTATCCACAGAGATGTATAGTATCCATAGAGAGGTATAGTATCCATAGAGAGGTATAGTATCCACAGAGATGTATAGTATCCACAGAGATGTATAGTATCCATAGAGATGTATAGTATCCATAGAGATGTATAGTATCCACAGAGATGTATAGTATCCATAGAGATGTATAGTATCCATAGAGATGTATAGTATCCATAGAGATGTATAGTATCCATAGAGATGTATCCATAGAGATGTATAGTATCCATAGAGAGGTATAATATCCATAGAGATGTATAGTATCCATAGAGAGGTATAATATCCATAGAGATGTATAGTATCCATAGAGAGGTATAGTATCCATAGAGAGGTATAGTATCCATAGAGAGGTATAGTATCCATAGAGATGTTTCCATAGAGAGGTATAGTATCCATAGAGATGTATAGTATCCACAGAGATGTATAGTATCCATAGAGAGGTATAATATCCATAGAGATGTTTCCATAGAGAGGTATAGTATCCATAGAGATGTTTCCATAGAGAGGTATAGTATCCATAGAAAGGTATAATATCCATAGAGAGGTGTAGTATCCATAGAGAGGTATAGTATCCATAGAGATGTATAGTATCCATAGAGAGGTATAGTATCCATAGAGATGTATAGTATCCATAGAGAGGTATAGTATCCACAGAGAGGTATAGTATCCATAGAGAGGTATAGTATCCATAGAGAGGTATAGTATCCATAGAGATGTTTCCATAGAGAGGTATAGTATCCATAGAGATGTATAGTATCCATAGAGATGTATAGTATCCATAGAGAGGTATAGTATCCATAGAGATGTATAGTATCCATAGAGATGTATAGTATCCATAGAGATGTATAGTATCCACAGAGATGTATAGTATCCACAGAGATGTATAGTATCCATAGAGAGGTATAGTATCCATAGAGATGTTTCCATAGAGAGGTATAGTATCCATAGAGATGTATAGTATCCATATAGGGAGGCATAGTATCCATAGAGATGTTTCCATAGAGAGGTATAGTATCCATAGAGATGTTTCCATAGAGAGGTATAGTATCCATAGAGAGGTATAGTATCCACAGAGAGGTATAGTATCCATAGAGAGGTATAGTATCCATAGAGAGGTATAGTATCCATAGAGAGGTATAGTATCCATAGAGAGGTATAGTATCCATAGAGATGTTTCCATAGAGAGGTATAGTATCCATAGAGATGTATAGTATCCACAGAGATGTATAGTATCCATAGAGAGGTATAGTATCCATAGAGATGTATAGTATCCATAGAGATGTATAGTATCCATAGAGATGTATAGTATCCACAGAGATGTATAGTATCCACAGAGATGTATAGTATCCATAGAGAGGTATAGTATCCATAGAGATGTTTCCATAGAGAGGTATAGTATCCATAGAGATGTATAGTATCCATATAGAGAGGTATAGTATCCATAGAGATGTTTCCATAGAGAGGTATAGTATCCATAGAGATGTTTCCATAGAGAGGTATAGTATCCATAGAGAGGTATAATATCCATAGAGAGGTGTAGTATCCATAGAGAGGTATAGTATCCATAGAGATGTATACTATCCATAGAGAGGTATAGTATCCATAGAGATGTATAGTATCCATAGAGAGGTATAGTATCCACAGAGAGGTATAGTATCCATAGAGAGGTATAGTATCCATAGAGAGGTATAGTATCCATAGAGAGGTATGGTATCCATAGCCATAGAGAGGTGTAGTATCCATAGAGAGGTGTAGTATCCATAGAGAGGTGTAGTATCCATAGAGATGTATCCATAGAGAGGTGTAGTATCCATAGAGAGGTATAGTATCCATAGAGATGTATAGTATCCATAGAGATGTATAGTATCCATAGAGAGGTATAGTATCCATAGAGATGTTTCAATAGAGAGGTATAGTATCCATAGAGATGTATAGTATCCATAGAGATGTATAGTATCCATAGAGATGTATAGTATCCATAGAGAGGTATAGTATCCATAGAGAGGTATAGTATCCACAGAGAGGTATAGTATCCATAGAGAGGTATAGTATCCATAGAGAGGTATAGTATCCATAGAGATGTATAGTATCCATAGAGATGTATCCATAGAGATGTATAGTATCCACAGAGATGTATAGTATCCATAGAGAGGTATAGTATCCATAGAGAGGTATAGTATCCACAGAGATGTATAGTATCCATAGAGATGTATAGTATCCATAGAGATGTATAGTATCCACAGAGATGTATAGTATCCATAGAGATGTATAGTATCCATAGAGATGTATAGTATCCATAGAGATGTATCCATAGAGATGTATAGTATCCATAGAGAGGTATAATATCCATAGAGATGTATAGTATCCATAGAGAGGTATAATATCCATAGAGATGTATAGTATCCATAGAGAGGTATAGTATCCACAGAGAGGTATAGTATCCATAGAGAGGTATAGTATCCATAGAGAGGTATAGTATCCATAGAGAGGTATAGTATCCATAGAGAGGTATAGTATCCATAGAGATGTTTCCATAGAGAGGTATAGTATCCATAGAGATGTATAGTATCCACAGAGATGTATAGTATCCATAGAGAGGTATAGTATCCATAGAGATGTATAGTATCCATAGAGATGTATAGTATCCACAGAGATGTATAGTATCCACAGAGATGTATAGTATCCATAGAGAGGTATAGTATCCATAGAGATGTTTCCATAGAGAGCTATAGTATCCATAGAGATGTATAGTATCCATATAGAGAGGTATAGTATCCATAGAGATGTTTCCATAGAGAGGTATAGTATCCATAGAGATGTTTCCATAGAGAGGTATAGTATCCATAGAGAGGTATAATATCCATAGAGAGGTGTAGTATCCATAGAGAGGTATAGTATCCATAGAGATGTATAGTATCCATAGAGAGGTATAGTATCCACAGAGAGGTATAGTATCCATAGAGAGGTATAGTATCCATAGAGAGGTATAGTATCCATAGAGAGGTATAGTATCCATAGAGAGGTATAGTATCCATAGAGATGTTTCCATAGAGAGGTATAGTATCCATAGAGATGTATAGTATCCACAGAGATGTATAGTATCCATAGAGAGGTATAGTATCCATAGAGATGTATAGTATCCACAGAGATGTATAGTATCCATAGAGAGGTATAGTATCCATAGAGATGTATAGTATCCATAGAGATGTATAGTATCCATAGAGATGTATAGTATCCACAGAGATGTATAGTATCCACAGAGATGTATAGTATCCATAGAGAGGTATAGTATCCATAGAGATGTTTCCATAGAGAGCTATAGTATCCATAGAGATGTATAGTATCCATATAGAGAGGTATAGTATCCATAGAGATGTTTCCATAGAGAGGTATAGTATCCATAGAGATGTTTCCATAGAGAGGTATAGTATCCATAGAGAGGTATAATATCCATAGAGAGGTGTAGTATCCATAGAGAGGTATAGTATCCATAGAGATGTATAGTATCCATAGAGAGGTATAGTATCCATACTGATGTATAGTATCCATAGAGAGGTATAGTATCCACAGAGAGGTATAGTATCCATAGAGAGGTATAGTATCCATAGAGAGGTATAGTATCCATAGAGAGGTATGGTATCCATAGCCATAGAGAGGTGCAGTATCCATAGAGAGGTGTAGTATCCATAGAGAGGTATGGTATCCATAGAGATGTATCCATAGAGAGGTGTAGTATCCATAGAGAGGTATAGTATCCATAGAGATGTTTCCATAGAGAGCTATAGTATCCATAGAGATGTATAGTATCCATATAGAGAGGTATAGTATCCATAGAGATGTTTCCATAGAGAGGTATAGTATCCATAGAGATGTTTCCATAGAGAGGTATAGTATCCATAGAGAGGTATAATATCCATAGAGAGGTGTAGTATCCATAGAGAGGTATAGTATCCATAGAGATGTATAGTATCCATAGAGAGGTATAGTATCCACAGAGAGGTATAGTATCCATAGAGAGGTATAGTATCCATAGAGAGGTATAGTATCCATAGAGAGGTATAGTATCCATAGAGAGGTATAGTATCCATAGAGAGGTATAGTATCCATAGAGATGTTTCCATAGAGAGGTATAGTATCCATAGAGATGTATAGTATCCACAGAGATGTATAGTATCCATAGAGATGTATAGTATCCATAGAGATGTATAGTATCCATAGAGATGTATAGTATCCACAGAGATGTATAGTATCCATAGAGAGGTATAGTATCCATAGAGATGTTTCCATAGAGAGCTATAGTATCCATAGAGATGTATAGTATCCATATAGAGAGGTATAGTATCCATAGAGATGTTTCCATAGAGAGGTATAGTATCCATAGAGATGTTTCCATAGAGAGGTATAGTATCCATAGAGAGGTATAATATCCATAGAGAGGTGTAGTATCCATAGAGAGGTATAGTATCCATAGAGATGTATAGTATCCATAGAGAGGTATAGTATCCATAGAGATGTATAGTATCCATAGAGAGGTATAGTATCCACAGAGAGGTATAGTATCCATAGAGAGGTATAGTATCCATAGAGAGGTATAGTATCCATAGAGATGTTTCCATAGAGAGGTATAGTATCCATAGAGATGTATAGTATCCATAGAGATGTATAGTATCCATAGAGAGGTATAGTATCCATAGAGATGTATAGTATCCATAGAGATGTATAGTATCCATAGAGATGTATATTATCCACAGAGATGTATAGTATCCACAGAGATGTATAGTATCCATAGAGAGGTATAGTATCCATAGAGATGTTTCCATAGATAGGTATAGTATCCATAGAGATGTATAGTATCCATATAGAGAGGTATAGTATCCATAGAGATGTTTCCATAGAGAGGTATAGTATCCATAGAGATGTTTCCATAGAGAGGTATAGTATCCATAGAGAGGTATAATATCCATAGAGAGGTGTAGTATCCATAGAGAGGTATAGTATCCATAGAGATGTATAGTATCCATAGAGAGGTATAGTATCCATAGAGATGTATAGTATCCATAGAGAGGTATAGTATCCACAGAGAGGTATAGTATCCATAGAGAGGTATAGTATCCATAGAGAGGTATAGTATCCATAGAGATGCTTCCATAGAGAGGTATAATATCCATAGAGAGGTGTAGTATCCATAGAGGTTTCATATCCATAGAGATGTATAGTTTCAATTTCAGATTCAAGTTTTAATGTGCACAAGCACAGTGAATGTTTTTTCCTGCAGCTCTAACCCCAACAATGCAGTAACCAATAACAATGTAGTATTAAAAATAACAAGGTAGAACAAAAACACACTAAAAATAAGAAATAAGAAGATCATGATAAAGTAAACATACTATTTTTTATTTATTTCACCTTTATTTAACCAGGTAGGCCAGTTGAGAACAAGTTCTCATTTACAACTGCGACCTGGCCAAGATAGTTACACATGGGATAAACAAAAGTACATTCAATAACAATATAAAAATCTATATACACTGTGTGCAAATGGAGTAAGGAGGTAAGGCAATAAATAGGCCATAGTAGCGAAGTAAATACAATTTAGCAAATTAACACTGGAGTGATAGATGTGCAGATGATGATGTGCAAGTAGAAATACTGGTGTGCAAAAAAGTAAATATTAACAATATGGGGATGAGGTAGGTAGTTGGATGGGCTATTTACAGATGGGGTGTGTACAGCTGCAGAGATCGGTGAGCTGCTCAGATAGCTGCTGCTTGAAGTTAGTGAGGGAGATATGTCTCCAACTTCAGCAATTTTTGCAAATTTTGTTCCAGTCATTGGCAGTAGAGACCTGGAAGGAAAGGCGGCCAAATGTGGAATTGGCTTTGGGCGTGACCAGTGAGATATACCTGCTGGAGCGCGTGCTACGGGTGGGTGCTGCTACGGTGACCAGTGAGCTGAGATAAGGCGGAGCTTTACCTAGAAAAGACTTATAGATGACCTGGAGCCAGTGGGTCTTGCAACGAATATGTAGCGAGGGCCAGCCAACGAGAGCATACAGGTCGCAGTGGTGGGTAGTATATGGGGCTTTGGTGACAAAACAGATGGCACTGTGATAGACTGCATCCAGTTTGCTGAGTAGAGTGCTGGAGGCTATTTTGTAAATGACACCGCCGAAGTTGAGGATCGGTAGGATGGTCAGTTTTACAAGGGTATGTTTGTCAGCGTGAGTGAAGGAGGCTTTGTTTTGCGAAATAGGAAGCCGATTCTAGATTTAATTTTGGATTGGAGATGTTTAATATGAGTCTGGAAGGAGAGTTTACAGACTAGCCAGACACCTAGGTATTTATATTTGTCCACATATTCTAAGTCAGAACCGTCCAGAGTAGTGATGCTAGTCGGGCGGTCAGGTGCGGGCAGCGATCGGTTGAAGAGCATGCATTTAGTTTTACTAGCGTTTAAGAGCAGTTGGAGGCCACGGAAGGAGTGTTGTATGGCATTGAAGCTCGTTTGGAGGTTTGTTAACCTGTTGGGGCTAGGGGGCAGTATTTGCACGGCCGGATAAAAAACGTACCCGATTTAAACTGGTTACTACTCTTGCCCAGAAACGAGAATATGCATATAATTAGTAGATGTGGATAGAAAACACTCTAAAGTTTCTAAAACTGTTTGAATGGTGTCTGTGAGTATAACAGAACTCATATGGCAGGCAAAAACCTGAGAAGATTCCATACAGGAAGTGCCCTGTCTGACAATTTGTTGTCCTTCTGTTGCATCTCTATCGAAAATACTCTGCTGTAACGTGACATTTTCTAAGGCTTCCATTGGCTCTCAGAAGGCGCCAGAAAGTGTAATGGGGTGTCATCGCCATTGAGGGCTTCTGCTATTATAAAGTTGTCAACTGTGCTGCGATTCCTATGTGTTGGGAGCAATCAGACAATGATCAGACTATTCACTTCTTCAAGAAGGTTTGTAAATGGCTTAACTAGCACCATCTAGTGGCCACAACAAATCAATTACATGTTATTTTGTTCAGCATTTCAACACTGCAGGTGGCGGTAAATCACCAATTGGATCATTATGCTTCTTTTAAACACAAAAGAAGAAGACAATGGACTACTTTAAAATGGAGGTAGCCTCAAAAGGTACACCAATGCTGTCACAGATCCCGTAATGGTACAGACACAAAGATAAGACCTCTTTCCATCTGTATGTGCATATCCAACAATCTTCCTTGGAATAAAGGGAAAACCTAGTCAGTTATACAACTGAATGTATCTTCCACATTTAACCCAACCCCTCTGAATCAGAGAGGTGCGGGGGGGGGGCTGCCTTAATCAAGGTCTTCGGTGCCCGAGGAACTGCCTTGATCAGGGGCAGAACGACAGCTCAGGGATTCGATCCAGCAACCTTTCGGTTGCTGGCCCAATGCTCTAACCACTAGGCTACCTGCAGCCCCACACAGTTTTGACCACTAATAGTAAAACTGATATGGGGGTTATTCAGCCAGACTGCAAACAGTCTTGTTGTTCCTGCTGTACTGCGTCTAATATCTATCTCTCCTGCGTCTATCTATCTCTCCTGCATCTAATATCTATCTCTCCTGTGTCTAATATCTATCTCTCCTGATTCTAATATCTATCTCTCCTGCGTCTAATATCTATCTCTCCTGTGTCTAATATCTATCTCTCCTGTGTCTAATATCTATCTCTCCTGATTCTAATATCTATCTCTCCTGCGTCTAATATCTATCTCTCCTGTGTCTAATATCTATCTCTCCTGTGTCTAATATCTATCTCTCCTGTGTCTAATATCTATCTCTCCTGTGTCTAATATCTCTCATGTGTCTAATATCTATCTCTCCTGTGTCTAATATCTATCTCTCCTGTGTCTAATATCTATCTCTCCTGTGTCTAATATCTATCTCTCCTGTGTCTAATATCTATCTCTCCTGTGTCTAATATCTCTCATGTGTCTAATATCTATCTCTCCTGTGTCTAATATCTATCTCTCCTGTGTCTAATATCTATCTCTCCTGTGTCTAATATCTCTCATGTGTCTAATATCTATCTCTCCTGGTTCTAATATCTATCTCTCCTGTGTCTAATATCTATCTCTCCTGCGTCTAATATCTATCTCTCCTGCGTCTAATATCTATCTCTCCTGCGTCTAATATCTATCTCTCCTGTGTCTAATATCTATCTCTCCTGTGTCTAATATCTATCTCTCCTGTGTCTAATATCTATCTCTCCTGTGTCTAATATCTCTCATGTGTCTAATATCTATCTCTCCTGTGTCTAATATCTATCTCTCCTGTGTCTAATATCTATCTCTCCTGTGTCTAATATCTATCTCTCCTGTGTCTAATATCTATCTCTCCTGGTTCTAATATCTATCTCTCCTGTGTCTAATATCTATCTCTCCTGCGTCTAATATCTATCTCTCCTGTGTCTAATATCTATCTCTCCTGTGTCTAATATCTATCTCTCCTGCGTCTAATATCTATCTCTCCTGCGTCTAATATCTATCTCTCCTGCGTCTAATATCTATCTCTCCTGTGTCTAATATCTATCTCTCCTGTGTCTAATATCTATCTCTCCTGGTTCTAATATATATCTCTCCTGTGTCTAATATCTATCTCTCATGGTTCTAATATCTATCTCTCATGCGTCTAATATCTATCTCTCCTGCGTCTAATATCTATCTCTCCTGTGTCTAATATCTATCTCTCCTGTGTCTAATATCTATCTCTCCTGGTTCTAATATATATCTCTCCTGTGTCTAATATCTCTCCTGTGTCTAATATCTCTCCTGTGTCGAATATCTCTCCTGTGTCTAATATCTATCTCTCCTGTGTCTAATATCTCTCCTGTGTCTAATATCTATCTCTCCTGTGTCTAATATCTATCTCTCCTGTGTCGAATATCTCTCCTGTGTCTAATATCTATCTCTCCTGTGTCTAATATCTCTCCTGTGTCTAATATCTCTCCTGTGTCTAATATCTCTCCTGTGTCTAATATCTCTCCTGTGTCTAATATCTCTCCTGTGTCTAATATCTATCTCTCCCGTGTCTAATATCTATCTCTCCTGTGTCTAATATCTATCTCTCCTGTGTCTAATATCTATCTCTCCTGTGTCTAATATCTATCTCTCCTGTGTCTAATGTCTAATTCTCCTGTGTCTAATATCTATCTCTCCTGTGTCTAATATCTATCTCTCCTGGTTCTAATATATATCTCTCCTGTGTCTAATATCTATCTCTCCTATGTCTAATATCTATCTCTCATGGTTCTAATATCTATCTCTCCTGTGTCTAATATCTATCTCTCCTGCGTCTAATATCTATCTCTCCTGCGTCTAATATCTATCTCTCCTGTGTCTAATATCTATCTCTCCTGTGTCTAATATCTATCTCTCCTGTGTCTAATATCTCTCATGTGTGTCTCCAGGGTATCCTGAGTATGTTTGAGGACATGGGCTTTATCAACACCTATAAGATTGACCTGCACACTCTGGCCAGGTATATATCTCTCTCTCTACCTCTCTCTCTCTCTCTCTCTCTACCTCTACCTCTCTACCTCTACCTCTCTACCTCTATACCTCTACCTCTCTACCTCTCTCTCGTTGTTGCTATGTTGATGAAGTGGTGATTGATTGTGTGGTTGTCATGGTTGCAGGTTCTGTCTGATGGTGAAGAAGGGTTACAGAGATCCTCCCTATCACAACTGGACTCACGCCTTCTCCGTCTCTCACTTCTGTTATCTCCTCTACAAGAACCTGGGCCTGGCCAACTACCTGGAGTAAGTAGACATACTACACCATCTACCCTATACCCTAACCCTATATACTACACCCTACCTCAAGTTAGTAGTAACCCTGGCACCCTTTATCCTATAATCTACACCCTATAACCATATAACCATACACCCTATAACCATACTCACTACAATTTACACCCCTGCACCCTACAGTCTAACCTCCTACCCCTCCCTCTATCCCTGTCTGTAGGAATATAGAGATCTTTGCTCTCTTTGTCTCCTGTATGTGCCATGACCTGGACCACCGTGGGACTAACAACTCCTTTCAAGTGGCCTCGGTAAGACTGCTCAAACACACACACACACAACCTATAACAGTCATACATGAAGGCACAGCTTTCATAAGACCCCTCAAACACACACACACACACACACACATACAAGGTATAGCACCGGTCAAACACATAGTAGGAAAACTCAGGGAAAGACTGTGGTTAGACACTTCAGTTATTACAGCGGCATAGAGAGCAGACTGAGAGGTGGTCTATCTATGTAATAATGTGTTCTGTCTTCTTCCTCTACAGCAATCTGTTCTGGCTGCCCTCTACAGCTCAGAGGGCTCTGTGATGGAGGTAAGTACTCACACACACACACGCACATCTCTGGGACTATAGTGACACCTAGTGGCCAGCCTTCATCCTCCTATCCCATAATAACCTGTGTTTGTTTCCACAGCGACACCACTTTGCCCAAGCCATAGCCATTCTGAACACCCACGGCTGCAACATCTTCGACAAGTTCTCCAGAAAGGTCAGTTTCTCTGCAGTCTGGGATCCCACACTGATTGTCTCCTGACCCAGGACACCCAGGACTTTTATAGGGTGTGTGTGTGTTTGTGTGAGTGTGTGTTGTGTTAACTTGTGTGTGTGTGGTTGTCAGGACTACCAGAGGATGTTGGACCTGATTAGGGATATCATCCTGGCCACTGACCTGGCTCACCACCTCCGCATCTTCCCCGACCTGCAAAGGATGGCTGACGGTAAGGCTGTGTGTGTGTGTGTGTGTGTGTGTGTGTGTGTGTGTGTGTGTGTGTGTGTGTGTGTGTGTGTGTGTGTGTGTGTGTGTGTGTGTGTGTGTGTGAGTATAATAGTATTTCATTCTCTCTCCCTTTCTGTTTGTACGTGTGTGTGTGTGTGTGTGTTAGCTGGCTACAACCCCAGGAATCAGACCCACCGTTCTCTGCTGCTGTGCCTGCTGATGACCTCATGCGACCTGTCAGACCAGACCAAGGGCTGGAAGACCACCCGCAAGATCGCTGTGAGGAACCCTAAAGTTTACTTACCCTAGCCTCAACCCTAAAGCTAATGCTAACACTAACCTCAAACCTAAAGCTAATGCTAACCCTAGCCTCAACCTTACAGCTAATGCTAACCCTAGCCTCAACCCTAAAGTTAATGCTAACCCTCAACCCTAAAGCTAATGCTAACCCTAGCCTCAACACTAAAGCTAATGCTAACCCTAGCCTCCATCCTAAAACAAATGCTAAATGTACACTCAAACCTAAAGTTAATGCTAACCCTAGCCTCAACCCTAAAGCTAATGCTAACCTTAGCCTCAACTCTAAAGTTAATGCTAACCCTTATCCTTAAAGCTAATGCTAACCCTAGACTCAACCCTAAAGCTAATGCTAACCATAACTCTCGCCTCAACCACAACACTAACCCCAACCCTAACCCTAGCTTCATGTCCACATCACGGTTCAACCCTAACCTCAGACCCTAGTTAACCTTTGACCCTAAACCTCTTTCTGTCCTCTGTGTATTCAGGAGCTGATCTATAAAGAGTTCTTCTCCCAGGGGGATCTGGTATGTGTGCTACACTTTATTCCTGTACTGTATATGTGTGTATGTGTGTTGGGGGTGTATCTGACGTGTGTAACTTACTTGTGTGTGCAGGAGAAGGCGATGGGGAATCGTCCCAGTGAGATGATGGACAGAGAGAAGGCCTACATCCCAGAGCTACAGATCAGCTTCATGGAACACATCGCCATGCCCATCTACAAGTAAGAGCGAATCACAACACAGCGTTTATCACCACTGACCAAATCACAACTCAGCATTTATCACTAGTGACCCACAGCACTTGCACCACCTAATGTTGTGTCCCCCGCCCCTGTGCCCTGACAGGCTGCTGTCAGAGCTGTTACCAGGGGCATCAGAGCTGTATGAGCGTGTAGCGACCAATCGAGTGCAGTGGACAAAAGTCTCCCACAAGTTCACCGTCCGTGGATTGCCTAGCAACAATAGCCTCGACTTCCTGGATGAAGAGTATGAGCTGCTGCAATCCCAGGGTGCACTGGGGGATGACAGCCACTGCGATGACACCCACTGCCTCAACGGTTGCCTGGATGATGTGGTTGGGGGGAGGGGCCAGTGAACACACCAACCAATGGGAGGGTAGCCAGTGCCATCTCTAGGCCAATAGAAACATAAGGAAACGATTCCCTTTTTATGTCCTCAGGCGGAGAGGGCGAGACTCTGAGACAGTTTGACATTTGACTGACAGCTGTCAATCTCTGAGGCTGAGCAAGAAGGAGTGAACTCAGGAGGGACAATTCAGATGAATCATTTGACAGGAGTTGATTCTGACTGTAGATGCTAAATGTGACTGAACTCCTGTGAGGAAAGTAGAAAGTATTGTTGATTCTGGAAATGATCATTTTCATAACGAAGGTCACCGTTCATATTGTTCTGAGTTTCTGTTTTACACACAGGCTCCCAGACACCTAACAGGTCAATACCCATGTAATAACACATACCTTTCTTAGTTAACAGAAAGCTATGTAGTACGAAGGACAGTTAAGGAATCTGTTGGTTTATGTTGTTTTAAGATCATCAGAATCCTTCCCACCAGCCCACACACACCCTGATCAGCTGCTATGTCACTCATACGACTGCTTATGTATGCTGTATGTAGCCTACACCACGTGTGTTTCTCCCTTTATCTCAGCCAGTATTGGATTTATTTTTTATATCTTAGGCATCATGTAAGTCTTTAGTTTGCCAATTATTGTATTTGTTAGTATATTTGTTAGTATATTTGTTAGTATATATGGAGCTCATTCATGGCCATACCATGCCCAGTGGTCAATGAGGGAAACTGTATCTGCAGTGTCAGGTAATGTGAGTGTAAGTTCCCGCTTTTGGAGATGGGGACAGTTTCACAGTCAATGATCACTGGTCAGTGCCATCCTCATTAGCTGAAGTCACACACACACACACCACCACCACCACCACCACCACCACCACCACCACCACCACACCACCACCACCACCACCAACCACCACCACCACCACCACCACCACCACCCACCACCAACCACCACCACCCACCACCACCCACCACCACCCACCACCACCCCCACCACCACCACCCACCACAACCACCACCACCCACAACTACCACCACCAACAACCAACCACCACCACCACCCACAACCACCACCACCCACAACAACAACTACCACCACCACCACCACCACCAACCACCACAAACAACAACAACCAACCACCACCACCACCACCAACTACCACCACCACCACCACCACCACCACCAAACAACCAGCAACAACCACCAACCACCACCAAACAACCAGCAACAACCACCAACCACCACCAACAACCAACCACCACCACCACCACCACCAACAACCAACCACCACCAACAACAACAACCACCAACCACCACCACCACCACCACCACCACCACCAACAACCAACCACCAACAACAACCAACCAACCACCACCACCAACAACCAACCACCACCACCACCAACAACCACCACCACCACCAACAACCAACCACCAACAACAACCAACCAACCACCACCACCAACAACCACCACCACAACCAAATAACCACAAACAACCAACCACCACCAACCACCACCACCACCACCAACCAACAACCACCACCTTACCAACAACCACCAACCACCACCACCCACAACCACCACCACCAACCACCACCACCACCACCACCACCAACCAACCACCACCACCACCAACCACCACCACCAACAACAAACAACCACCACCACCACCAACAACAACCACCAACAACAACCAACCAACCACCACCACCAACAACCAACCACCACCACCAACAACCAACCACCACCACCACCAACAACAACCACCAACAACAAACAACCACCACCAACCACCAACAACCACCACCAACAACCACCACCTCCACCAACAACCACCACCTCCACCAACAACCACCAACAACCACCAACAACAACCAACCACCAACCACCACCTCCACCAACAACCACCAACCACCACCACCACCAACCAACCACCACCACCACCAACCACCACCACCAACCAACCACCAACCACCACCACCAACCAACCACCAACCACCACCAACCACCACCACCAACACCAACAACCAACCACCACCACCACCAACCACCACCAACCACCAACCACCACCACCAACCACCACCACCACCAACAACCACCACCACCACCAACAACCAACCACCAACAACAACCAACCAACCACCACCACCAACAACCACCACCACAACCAAATAACCACAAACAACCAACCACCACCAACCACCACCACCACCACCAACCAACAACCACCACCTTACCAACAACCACCAACCACCACCACCCACAACCACCACCACCAACAACAACAACCACCACCACCACCAACAACCAACCACCACCACCACCACCACCACCAACAACCAACCACCAACCACCACCACCACCACCACCAACAACCAACCACAACCACCAACCACCACCACCACCAACAACCAACCACAACCACCAACCACCACCACCAACCACCACCACCAACAACAACAACCAACCACCACCACCAACAACCAACCACAACCACCACTAACAACCACCGCCACCACCAACCAACCACAACCACCACTAACAACCACCACCACCACCACCACCAACAACAACCAACAACCACCACCACTAACAACCACCACCACCACCAACCACCACCAACAACAACCACCACCACCACCAACCACCAACCACCACCAACAACCACCACCACCACCACCACCACCACCAACCACCACCAACAACAACCACCACCACCACCAACAACCACCACCAACAACCACCACCTCCACCAACAACCACCACCAACAACAACCACCACCACCACCAACCAACCACAACCACCACTAACAACCACCACCACCACCACCACCAACAACAACCAACAACCACCACCACTAACAACCACCACCACCACCACCACCACCACCAACCACCACCACCAACCACCACCACCACCAACAACAACCACCAACAACAAACAACCACCACCAACCACCAACAACCACCGCCACCACCAACCAACCACAACCACCACTAACAACCACCACCACCACCACCACCAACAACAACCAACAACCACCACCACTAACAACCACCACCACCACCACCACCACCACCACCAACCACCACCACCAACCACCACCACCACCAACAACAACCACCAACAACAAACAACCACCACCAACCACCAACAACCACCACCAACAACCACCACCTCCACCAACAACCACCACCTCCACCAACAACCACCACCTCCACCAACCACCACCACCACCAACAACCACCACCACCACCAACAACCACCAACAACAACCAACCACCAACCACCACCTCCACCAACAACCACCAACCACCACCACCACCAACCAACCACCACCAACCACCACCACCAACACCAACAACCAACCACCACCACCACCAACCACCACCACCAACCACCAACCACCACCACCAACCAACCACCAACCACCACCAACCACCACCACCAACCAACCACCACCACCACCAACCACCACCAACCACCAACCACCACCACCAACCACCACCAACCACCAACCACCACCACCAACCACCACCACCAACCACCAACCACCACCAACCACCACCACCACCAACCAACCACCACCACCACCACCAACCACAACCACCACCAACAACCACCACCAACCACCACTACCAACAACCAACCACCAACCACCACCACCACCACCAACCACAACCACCACCAACAACCACCACCAACCACCACTACCAACAACCAACCACCACCAACCAGAACCACCAACCACCACCACCACCACCACCACCAACCACAACCACCACCACCAACCACAACCACCACCAACAACCACCACCACCACCACCAACCAACAACCACCACCTTACCAACAACCACCAACCACCACCACCCACAACCACCACCACCAACCACCACTACCAACAACCAACCACCACCAACCACAACCACCAACCACCACCACCACCACCAACCACAACCACCACCAACCACCACCAACAACCAACCAACCAACCAACCAACCACCACTACCAACCACAACCACCACTACCACCACCACCACCAACCACAACCAACCACCACCACCAACCACAACCACCACCAACAACCACCACCAACACCACCAACACCAACAACCACCAACAACCAACCAACCAACCACCACCACCAACCACCACCACCACCACCACCAACCACAACCAACCACCACCACCAACACCAACAACCACCAACAACCACCACCAACACCACCAACACCAACAACCAACCAACCAACCACCACCACCACCAACCACCAACCACCACCAACCACCACCACCACCAACACCAACAACCAACCACCACCACCACCAACCACCACCACCACCACCAACCACCAACAACCAACCACCACCACCACCACCAACCACCAACCACCAACCACCACCACCACCAACAACCAACCACCACCACCACCACCAACCACCACCACCAACAACCACCACCAACAACAACCACCAACCACCACCAACCACCAACCACCACCACCACCAACAACCAACCACCAACAACAACCAACCACCACCACCAACAACAACCACCAACCACCACCACCACCAACAACAACCAACCACCACCACCAACCACCACCACCACCAACCACCACCACCACCACCAACCACCACCACCCACCACCACCACCACCAACCACCACCACCACCAACCACCACCACCAACCACCACCACCACCAACCACCACCAACCACCACCACCACCAACCACCACCACCACCACCAACCACCACCACCACCAACCACCACCACCACCACCAACAACCACCACCACCACCAACACCAACAACCAACCACCACCACCACCACCACCACCAACACCCACCAACCACCACCACCACCAACACCAACAACCAACCACCACCACCACCACCAACCACCACCACCAACAACCACCACCAACAACAACCACCAACCACCACCAACCACCAACCACCACCACCAACCACCACCACCACCAACAACCAACCACCAACAACAACCAACCACCACCACCAACAACAACCACCAACCACCACCACCACCAACAACAACCAACCACCAACAACAACCAACCACCACCAACCACCAACCACCACCACCACCACCAACCACCACCACCACCAACAACCACCACCACCACCACCAACCACCAACCACCACCACCACCACCAACCACCACCACCACCACCACCACCACCAACCACCACCACCAACCACCACCACCACCACAACCACCAACCACCAACCACCACCACCACCACCAACCACCACCACCACCAACCACCACCACCACCACCAACCACCACCACCCACCACCACCACCACCAACCACCAACCACCACCACCACCAACCACCACCACCACCACCAACAACCACCACCACCACCAACACCAACAACCAACCACCACCACCACCACCACCACCACCAACCACCAACCACCAACCACCACCACCACCAACCACCACCAACCACCACCACCACCACCAACCACCACCACCAACAACCACCACCAACAACAACCACCAACCACCACCAACCACCAACCACCACCACCAACAACCAACCACCAACAACAACCAACCACCAACAACAACCACCAACCACCACCACCACCAACCACCACCACCACCAACCACCACCACCAACCACCACCACCACCACCCACCACCAACCACCACCAACACCACCCACCAACCACCACCACCACCACCACCACCACCACCACCACCACCACCACCACCACCACCAACAACCAACCACCACCAATAAAACCTTCACAACAAGAGCCACTAACGGAGTAGATTCTCTAGATTCCTGTTTTTTGTTTCTCTCTCTCTTTACTATACAATCCCAATGAAACACATGTTATAGAGTGCAAGTGAAGCCCTTTAAATGATCCAGTGTCATTGTGTGTGCGTGTATGTGCGCGCGTGCGTGTATTGTGAGTGTGTGTTGTACGGATCTGCCTTATCGTGCATCTATGCTGCCTTTCTCAGAGCTTCTAATGTTGGACCATAGATACACACAGACACAGACCATACAGTATCTCCAGTGTGTTGATGAATAGACTTATAGCTGGACAGTGTTTGTGGGTGTGTGTGAGAGAGAGTTCACTGTCTCAGAAGTTTAACACACAACTCCAATCAATCAGTCACCTAAATGTTAAACTAATGTGTGAAACTATTGCTCAGTGAAGCCGGAGCAACAACTCACCCTCAGCATGTCATTTGTGTTTGTCAGGGCTTACAAACTGTATATGTGGAAGAAATAAGGCCATACATGTGAATATATTTCTTAAGAGGGCATGCATATGAATATATTTGTTAGATGAATGAACTGGGGACATTGGTTTGGCGCCTGGGGCGTACAGGTGAATATATTTGTTAGGTGAGTGTTGTATGAGTGGACTGCATATAGGTTCATATATTTGGTAGATGAGTTGCCCTCAGGATGTCTGTTTGTCTGACTTCCCTGACTTTGACAGCATGTTGTTGTACAGATTTTAACTCTTCAAATGACATTCAGGTAGGCTGGCGATCTGAAGCCTCGCTCTAGTGCTGTATGTCTGTGACCTCTGACCCCTGATGAACACAGATGAACTTCCTCTTTTCCCCTGTTGTTGTTGTTTTCCTCCCTACCATTCCAGATCTGCCTTCTTCATATGTGTGTTGATGATGATGCAGAAACTCTGATGTAAATACAGTCTGATCTTAAATTATTACTTTTGACAGTTGTCTCTCATAACTTTGTTTTATACGTTAGCGTGTTCGTGTCAGCGAGTCAGAGCTCCATCATGTGCCAATCCCCGTCTTCACGGAAGAGCAGGATTCTTACCTGTGATGTAATGGCATAGGCTATATATAAATGCTGTAAATAACAGTTTATGAAGTATTACTTGATTCTATGTAATTATTCCGATCAGGACTATTTTAATAATTTCATGTTATTTGCTGTGGTTGTAGTTGAATCATCTTGTTCTCTCATTTTCATTGTGTTATTGAAGGACTCAACAGTTGTAGGGCTACAGCTCAAACAGGGGGGAGAAAACCAAAATGACACTTCAACATTAAAGTGGATTCTAATTCTGACAACTGAAGCAAGACTGAAGTTGAGGAAGTCTTTAGTTTTTGTTGTAGAAGGTGTAGACCAGTGTTGGTCTGTGTGCCAATAAATGTTATATAGATAGAGGGCAGGTAGACCCTTCTGGAAAGAGAACACAAAGATTACTTTTTCTTGAAATAAATTTGGTCAAAGGAGAGCTGTTGTCTGCTCAATTTCATGTTCCACACCATCATACAGTATTAACTACACACCAACACACTGTAACGGCTTCCTTTAGAGAGAGTGGACCAAAACGCAGCGGAGTTAGTGTTCATGTTATATTTAATGAAACGGAACACTATACAATTACAAAAACAATAAACCGACAGCCAAACAGTCCTTTCAGGTGAAACACACTAAACAGAAACAGAAACAATTACCCACAAACCCCAATGGAAAAACATGCACTTATGTGTGACTCCCAATCAACAGCAACGAACTACAGCTGTGCCTGATTTGGGATCCACACACGGCTCAAAACAAAGAAATACAAACACATAGAAACGGAACATAGAACGCCCACCCAATGTAACACCCTGGCCTAACCAAAATAAAGAACAAAAAAACCCTCTCTATGGCCAGGGTGTTACAAATACACACACCAACACACCAACACACACACACACACCAACACATTTACACACTAGCACACCAACGAATCCCTGAGCTGACAAGGTAAAAAATATGTAATTCTGCCCCTGATCAAGGCAGTTAACCCACTGTTCCCCGAGTGCCGAAGCCGTGGATGTTGATTATGGCTCCTCAAGAGACACTGTTTGCTGACTGCTACAAAGTAGGGAACATAAGTAACTTCATTTTCCACACAGACCATCCCCTGGCATGGTGCTATATTAACCAGACCATCCCCTGGCATGGTGCTATATTAACCAGACCATCCCCTGGCATGGTGCTATATTAACCAGACCATCCCCTGGCATGGTGCTATATTAACCAGACCACCCCCTGGCATGGTGCTATATTAACCAGACCATCCCCTGGCATGGTGCTATATTAACCAGACCATCCCCTGGCATGGTGCTATATTAACCAGACCATCCCCTGGCATGCAGTGCTATATTAACCAGACCACCCCCTGGCATGGTACAGTGCTATATTAACCAGACCATCCCCTGGCATGGTGCTATATTAACCAGACCATCCCCTGGCATGGTGCTATATTAACCAGACCATCCCCTGGCATGGTGCTATATTAACCAGACCATCCCCTGGCATGGTGCTATATTAACCAGACCATCCCCTGGCATGGTGTTATATTAACCAGACCATCCCCTGGCATGGTGCTATATTAACCAGACCATCCCCTGGCATGGTGCTATATTAACCAGACCATCCCCTGGCATGGCACAGTGCTATATTAACCAGACCATCCCCTGGCATGGTGCTATATTAACCAGACCATCCCCTGGCATGGTGCTATATTAACCAGACCATCCCCTGGCATGGTGTTATATTAACCAGACCATCCCCTGGCATGGTGCTATATTAACCAGACCATCCCCTGGCATGGTGCTATATTAACCAGACCATCCCCTGGCATGGTGCTATATTAACCAGACCATCCCCTGGTACAGTGCTATATTAACCAGACCGCCCCCTGGCATGGTGCTATATTAACCAGACCATCCCCTGGCATGGTGCTATATTAACCAGACCATCCCCTGGCATGGTGCTATATTAACCAGACCATCCCCTGGCATGGTGCTATATTAACCAGACCATCCCCTGGCATGGTGCTATATTAACCAGACCATCCCCTGGCATGGTGCTATATTAACCAGACCATCCCCTGGCATGGTGCTATATTAACCAGACCATCCCCTGGCATGGTGTTATATTAACCAGACCATCCCCTGGCATGGTGTTATATTAACCAGACCATCCCCTGGCATGGTGCTATATTAACCAGACCATCCCCTGGCATGGTGCTATATTAACCAGACCATCCCCTGGCATGGTGCTATATTAACCAGACCATCCCCTGGCATGGTGCTATATTAACCAGACCATCCCCTGGCATGGTGCTATATTAACCAGACCATCCCCTGGCATGGTGCTATATTAACCAGACCATCCCCTGGCATGGTGCTATATTAACCAGACCATCCCCTGGCATGGTGCTATATTAACCAGACCATCCCCTGGCATGGTGCTATATTAACCAGACCATCCCCTGGCATGGTGCTATATTAACCAGACCATCCCCTGGCATGGTGCTATATTAACCAGACCATCCCCTGGCATGGTGCTATATTAACCAGACCATCCCCTGGCATGGTGCTATATTAACCAGACCATCCCCTGGCATGGTGCTATATTAACCAGACCATCCCCTGGCATGGTGCTATATTAACCAGACCATCCCCTGGCATGGTGCTATATTAACCAGACCATCCCCTGGCATGGTGCTATATTAACCAGACCATCCCCTGGCATGGTGCTATATTAACCAGACCATCCCCTGGCATGGTGCTATATTAACCAGACCATCCCCTGGCATGGTGCTATATTAACCAGACCATCCCCTGGCATGGTGCTATATTAACCAGACCATCCCCTGGCATGGTACAGTGCTATATTAACCAGACCATCCCCTGGCATGGTGCTATATTAACCAGACCATCCCCTGGCATGGTGCTATATTAACCAGACCATCCCCTGGCATGGTGCTATATTAACCAGACCATCCCCTGGCATGGTGCTATATTAACCAGACCATCCCCTGGCATGGTGCTATATTAACCAGACCATCCCCTGGCATGGTGCTATATTAACCAGACCATCTCCTGGCATGGTACAGTGCTATATTAACCAGACCATCCCCTGGCATGGTGCTATATTAACCAGACCATCCCCTGGCATGGTGCTATATTAACCAGACCATCCCCTGGCACAGTGCTATATTAACCAGACCATCCCCTGGCATGGTGCTATATTAACCAGACCATCCCCTGGCATGGTGCTATATTAACCAGACCATCCCCTGGCATGGTGCTATATTAACCAGACCATCCCCTGGCATGGTGCTATATTAACCAGACCATCCCCTGGCATGGTGCTATATTAACCAGACCATCCCCTGGCATGGTGCTATATTAACCAGACCATCCCCTGGCATGGTGCTATATTAACCAGACCATCCCCTGGCATGGTGCTATATTAACCAGACCATCTCCTGGCATGGTACAGTGCTATATTAACCAGACCATCCCCTGGCATGGTGCTATATTAACCAGACCATCCCCTGGCACAGTGCTATATTAACCAGACCATCCCCTGGCATGGTGCTATATTAACCAGACCATCCCCTGGCATGGTGCTATATTAACCAGACCATCCCCTGGCATGGTGCTATATTAACCAGACCATCCCCTGGCATGGTGCTATATTAACCAGACCATCCCCTGGCATGGTGCTATATTAACCAGACCATCCCCTGGCATGGTGCTATATTAACCAGACCATCCCCTGGCATGGTGCTATATTAACCAGACCATCCCCTGGCATGGTGCTATATTAACCAGACCATCCCCTGGCATGGTGCTATATTAACCAGACCATCCCCTGGCATGGTGCTATATTAACCAGACCATCCCCTGGCATGGTGCTATATTAACCAGACCATCCCCTGGCATGGTGCTATATTAACCAGACCATCCCCTGGCATGGTGCTATATTAACCAGACCATCCCCTGGCATGGTGCTATATTAACCAGACCATCCCCTGGCATGGTGCTATATTAACCAGACCATCCCCTGGCATGGTGCTATATTAACCAGACCATCCCCTGGCATGGTGCTATATTAACCAGACCATCCCCTGGCATGGTGCTATATTAACCAGACCATCCCCTGGCATGGTGCTATATTAACCAGACCATCCCCTGGCATGGTGCTATATTAACCAGACCATCTCCTGGCATGGTACAGTGCTATATTAACCAGACCATCCCCTGGCATGGTGCTATATTAACCAGACCATCCCCTGGCATGGTGCTATATTAACCAGACCATCCCCTGGCACAGTGCTATATTAACCAGACCATCCCCTGGCATGGTGCTATATTAACCAGACCATCCCCTGGCATGGTGCTATATTAACCAGACCATCCCCTGGCATGGTGCTATATTAACCAGACCATCCCCTGGCATGGTGCTATATTAACCAGACCATCCCCTGGCATGGTGCTATATTAACCAGACCATCCCCTGGCATGGTGCTATATTAACCAGACCATCCCCTGGCATGGTGCTATATTAACCAGACCATCCCCTGGCATGGTGCTATATTAACCAGACCATCCCCTGGCATGGTGCTATATTAACCAGACCATCCCCTGGCATGGTGCTATATTAACCAGACCATCCCCTGGCATGGTGCTATATTAACCAGACCATCCCCTGGCATGGTGCTATATTAACCAGACCATCCCCTGGCATGGTGCTATATTAACCAGACCATCCCCTGGCATGGTGCTATATTAACCAGACCATCCCCTGGCATGGTGCTATATTAACCAGACCATCCCCTGGCATGGTGCTATATTAACCAGACCATCCCCTGGCATGGTGCTATATTAACCAGACCATCCCCTGGCATGGTGCTATATTAACCAGACCATCCCCTGGCATGGTGCTATATTAACCAGACCATCTCCTGGCATGGTGCTATATTAACCAGACCATCCCCTGGCATGGTGCTATATTAACCAGACCATCCCCTGGCATGGTGCTATATTAACCAGACCATCTCCTGGCATGGTGCTATATTAACCAGACCATCCCCTGGCATGGTGCTATATTAACCAGACCATCCCCTGGCATGGTGCTATATTAACCAGACCATCCCCTGGCATGGTGCTATATTAACCAGACCATCCCCTGGCATGGTGCTATATTAACCAGACCATCCCCTGGCATGGTGCTATATTAACCAGACCATCCCCTGGCATGGTGCTATATTAACCAGACCATCCCCTGGTACAGTGCTATATTAACCAGACCATCCCCTGGCATGGTGCTATATTAACCAGACCATCCCCTGGCATGGTGCTATATTAACCAGACCATCCCCTGGCATGGTACAGTGCTATATTAACCAGACCATCCCCTGGCATGGTGCTATATTAACCAGACCATCCCCTGGCATGGTGCTATATTAACCAGACCATCCCCTGGCATGGTACAGTGCTATATTAACCAGACCATCCCCTGGCATGGTACAGTGTTATATTAACCAGACCATCCCCTGGCATGGTACAGTGTTATATTAACCAGACCATCCCCTGGCATGGTGCTATATTAACCAGACCATCCCCTGGCATGGCACAGTGTTATATTAACCAGACCATCCCCTGGCATGACACAGTGCTATATTAACCAGACCATCTCCTGGCATGGTGCTATATTAACCAGACCATCCCCTGGCATGGTGCTATATTAACCAGACCATCCCCTGGCATGGTGCTATATTAACCAGACCATCCCCTGGCATGGTGCTATATTAACCAGACCATCCCCTGGCATGGTGCTATATTAACCAGACCATCCCCTGGCATGGTGCTATATTAACCAGACCATCCCCTGGCATGGTGCTATATTAACCAGACCATCCCCTGGCACAGTGCTATATTAACCAGACCATCCCCTGGCATGGTGCTATATTAACCAGACCATCCCCTGGCATGGTGCTATATTAACCAGACCATCCCCTGGCATGGTGCTATATTAACCAGACCATCCCCTGGCATGGTGCTATATTAACCAGACCATCCCCTGGCATGACACAGTGCTATATTAACCAGACCATCCCCTGGCATGGTACAGTGCTATATTAACCAGACCATCCCCTGGCATGGCACAGTGCTATATTAACCAGACCATCCCCTGGCATGACACAGTGCTATATTAACCAGACCATCCCCTGGCATGACACAGTGCTATATTAACCAGACCATCCCCTGGCATGGTGTTATATTAACCAGACCATCCCCTGGCATGGTGCTATATTAACCAGACCATCCCCTGGCATGGTGCTATATTAACCAGACCATCCCCTGGCATGGTGCTATATTAACCAGACCATCCCCTGGCATGGTGCTATATTAACCAGACCATCCCCTGGCATGACACAGTGCTATATTAACCAGACCATCCCCTGGCATGGTGCTATATTAACCAGACCATCCCCTGGCATGACACAGTGCTATATTAACCAGACCATCCCCTGGTACAGTGCTATATTAACCAGACCATCCCCTGGCATGACACAGTGCTATATTAACCAGACCATCCCCTGGCATGGCACAGTGCTATATTAACACAGACCATCCCCTGGCATGGCACAGTGCTATATTAACACAGACCATCCCCTGGTACAGTGCTATATTAACCAGACCACCCCCTGGCATGGCACAGTGCTATATTAACCAGACCATCCCCTGGCATGGTGCTATATTAACCAGACCATCCCCTGGCATGACACAGTGCTATATTAACCAGACCATCCCCTGGCATGGTGCTATATTAACCAGACCATCCCCTGGCATGGTGCTATATTAACCAGACCATCCCCTGGCATGACACAGTGCTATATTAACCAGACCATCCCCTGGCATGACACAGTGCTATATTAACCAGACCATCCTCTGGCATGACACAGTGCTATATTAACCAGACCATCCCCTGGCATGGTGCTATATTAACCAGACCATCCCCTGGCATGACACAGTGCTATATTAACCAGACCATCCCCTGGCATGGCACAGTGCTATATTAACACAGACCATCCCCTGGTACAGTGCTATATTAACCAGACCACCCCCTGGCATGGCACAGTGCTATATTAACCAGACCATCCCCTGGCACAGTGCTATATTAACCAGACCATCCCCTGGCATGACACAGTGCTATATTAACCAGACCATCCCCTGGCATGGCACAGTGCTATATTAACCAGACCATCCCCTGGCATGACACAGTGCTATATTAACCAGACCATCCCCTGGCATGGCACAGTGCTATATTAACCAGACCATCCTCTGGCATGACACAGTGCTATATTAACCAGACCATCCCCTGGCATGGTGCTATATTAACCAGACCATCCCCTGGCATGGCACAGTGCTATATTAACCAGACCATCCCCTGGCATGGTGCTATATTAACCAGACCATCCCCTGGCATGGCACAGTGCTATATTAACCAGACCATCCCTTGGCATGGTGCTATATTAACCAGACCATCCCCTGGCATGGCACAGTGCTATATTAACCAGACCATCCCCTGGCATGACACAGTGCTATATTAACCAGACCATCCCCTGGCATGGTGCTATATTAACCAGACCATCCCCTGGCATGGTGCTATATTAACCAGACCATCCCCTGGCATGGTGCTATATTAACCAGACCATCCCCTGGCATGGTACAGTGCTATATTAACCAGACCATCCCCTGGCACAGTGTTATATTAACCAGACCAACCCCTGGCACAGTGCTATATTAACCAGACCATCCCCTGGCATGACACAGTGCTATATTAACCAGACCATCCCCTGGCATGGTGCTATATTAACCAGACCATCCCCTGGCATGGTGCTATATTAACCAGACCACCCCCTGGCATGGCACAGTGCTATATTAACCAGACCATCCCCTGGCACAGTGCTATATTAACCAGACCATCCCCTGGCACAGTGCTATATTAACCAAACCATCCCCTGGCATGACACAGTGCTATATTAACCAGACCATCCCCTGGCATGGTGCTATATTAACCAGACCACCCCCTGGCATGGCACAGTGCTATATTAACCAGACCATCCCCTGGCACAGTGCTATATTAACCAGACCATCCCCTGGTACAGTGCTATATTAACCAGACCATCCCCTGGCATGACACAGTGCTATATTAACCAGACCATCCCCTGGCATGGCACAGTGCTATATTAACCAGACCATCCCCTGGCATGGCACAGTGCTATATTAACCAGACCATCCCCTGGCATGACACAGTGCTATATTAACCAGACCATCCCCTGGCATGGCACAGTGCTATATTAACCAGATCATCCCCTGGCATGGCACAGTGCTATATTAACCAGACCATCCCCTGGCATGGCACAGTGCTATATTAATACAGACCATCCCCTGGCATGGCACAGTGCTATATTAACCAGACCATCCCCTGGCATGGCACAGTGCTATATTAACCAGACCATCCCCTGGCATGGCACAGTGCTATATTAACCAGACCATCCCCTGGCATGACACAGTGCTATATTAACCAGACCATCCCCTGGCATGGCACAGTGCTATATTAACCAGACCATCCTCTGGCATGACACAGTGCTATATTAACCAGACCATCCCCTGGCATGGTGCTATATTAACCAGACCATCCCCTGGCATGGCACAGTGCTATATTAACCAGACCATCCCCTGGCATGGTGCTATATTAACCAGACCATCCCCTGGCATGGCACAGTGCTATATTAACCAGACCATCCCCTGGCATGACACAGTGCTATATTAACCAGACCATCCCCTGGCATGGTGCTATATTAACCAGACCATCCCCTGGCATGGTGCTATATTAACCAGACCATCCCCTGGCATGGTGCTATATTAACCAGACCATCCCCTGGCATGGTACAGTGCTATATTAACCAGACCATCCCCTGGCACAGTGTTATATTAACCAGACCAACCCCTGGCACAGTGCTATATTAACCAGACCATCCCCTGGCATGACACAGTGCTATATTAACCAGACCATCCCCTGGCATGGTGCTATATTAACCAGACCATCCCCTGGCATGGTGCTATATTAACCAGACCACCCCTGGCATGGCACAGTGCTATATTAACCAGACCATCCCCTGGCACAGTGCTATATTAACCAGACCATCCCCTGGCACAGTGCTATATTAACCAAACCATCCCCTGGCATGACACAGTGCTATATTAACCAGACCATCCCCTGGCATGGTGCTATATTAACCAGACCACCCCCTGGCATGGCACAGTGCTATATTAACCAGACCATCCCCTGGCACAGTGCTATATTAACCAGACCATCCCCTGGTACAGTGCTATATTAACCAGACCATCCCCTGGCATGACACAGTGCTATATTAACCAGACCATCCCCTGGCATGGCACAGTGCTATATTAACCAGACCATCCCCTGGCATGGCACAGTGCTATATTAACCAGACCATCCCCTGGCATGACACAGTGCTATATTAACCAGACCATCCCCTGGCATGGCACAGTGCTATATTAACCAGATCATCCCCTGGCATGGCACAGTGCTATATTAACCAGACCATCCCCTGGCATGGCACAGTGCTATATTAATACAGACCATCCCCTGGCATGGCACAGTGCTATATTAACCAGACCATCCCCTGGCATGGCACAGTGCTATATTAACCAGACCATCCCCTGGCATGGCACAGTGCTATATTAACCAGACCATCCCCTGGTATGGCACAGTGCTATATTAACCAGACCATCCCCTGGCATGGCACAGTGCTATATTAATACAGACCATCCCCTGGCATGGCACAGTGCTATATTAACACAGACCATCCCCTGGCATGGCACAGTGCTATATTAATACAGACCATCCCCTGGCATGGCACAGTGCTATAATAATACAGACCATCCCCTGGCATGGCACAGTGCTATATTAACACAGACCATCCCCTGGCATGGCACAGTGCTATATTAACTGGTTACTACTCTTCCCCAGAAACGAGAATGCATATAATTAGTAGATTTGGATAGAAAACACTCTAAAGTTTCTAAAACTGTTTGAATGGTGTCTGTGAGTATAACATAACTCATATGGCAGGCCAAAACCTGAGAAGATTCCATACAGGAAGTGCCCTGTCTGACAATTTGTTCTCCTTCTGTGGCATCTCTATCGAAAATACAGCATCTCTGCTGTAACGTGACATTTTCTAAGGCTTCCATTGGCTCTCAGAAGGCGCCAGAAAGTGTAATGGGCTGTCTGCAGTCTCTGGGCGAAGTACAGCAGCTCTGTTTGTGAGTGGTCAGGCTGGGAACAGTGACACTGGAGATGCGTGTTCATGAGAATTCTCAATTTTTTTCTTTCAGCCTAAAAACATTGATTTTAAACAGCTTCGAAGTACGGTAATGGAATATTTAGATTTTTTTTGTCACGAAATGCGCTCGCGCGTCACCCTTCGGATACTGACCTGAACCCACAAACAAAACGGAGGTATTTGAATATAACTATGGATTATTTGGAACCAAAACAACATTTGTTGTTGAAGTAGAAGTCCTGGGAGTGCATTCTGATGAAGAACAGCAAAGGTAATCCAATTTTTCTTATAGTAAATCTGAGTTTGGTGAGGGCCAAACTTGGTGGGTGTCAAATTAGCTAGCCGTGATGGCCGGGCTATGTACTCAGAATATTGCAAAATGTGTTTTCACCAAAAAGCTATTTTAAAATCTGACACCGCGATTGCATAAAGGAGTTCTGTATCTATAATTCTTAAAATAATTGTTATGTATTTTGTGAACGTTATTCATGAGTAATTTAGTAAATTCACCGGAAGTTTTCGGTGGGTATGCTAGTTCTGAACATCACATGCTAATGTAAAAAGCTGGGTTTTGATATAAATATGAACTTGATTGAACAAAACATGCATGTATTGTATAACATAATGTCCTAGGAGTGTCATCTGATGAAGATCATCAAAGGTTAGTGCTGCATTTAGCTGTGGTTTTGGTTTTTGTGACATATATGCTTGCTTTGAAAATGGCTGTGTGATTATTTTTGGGAGGGTACTCTCCTGACATAATCTAATATTTTGCTTTCGCTGTAAAGCCTTTTTGAAATCGGACAATGTGGTTAGATAAAGGAGAGTCTTGTCTTTAAAATGGTGTAAAATAGTCATATGTTTGAGAAATTTAAGTTTTTGCATTTTTGAGGTATTTGTATTTCACGCCACGCTATACCATTGGATATTGGTGAGGCGTTCCGCTACGTCTTTAAATCAAATGATACAAACCCCCCCAAAAATCTATTTTAATTCCAGGTTGCTAATACCTTCGCAAGCCACTGTAAGGTGTGCAGAGACCATCGCATTAAATAATAGTAAAGGGTCTGTTATCCCTCCACCTTTGACCCTGTTCCTCCTTGTTAGCTAAATAGCCAACTTTGCCTGAGCAAACAGAAAATTCAACAACACACATTTGGCTTTTTCTTTATTCGAACAGCAAACTGCACCCCAACCTCTCACACAGACATTCCAACAGAGGCATTAATGGCATTAACCTGGCGCACACAGAAAACACCTCCCCAGTAATCTCTCCAGGAGCCTAAGAGACGACATTCCTGTTTGAGAAATTGAAGTTATAGCATTTTTGAGGTATTTGTATTTCGCGCCACGCGATTCCACTGGCTGTTGACTAGGTGGGACGCAAACATCCCACCTTGCCCAGGGAGGTTAACCAGACCATCTCCTGGCATGGCACAGTGCTATAAGAGCACACTACCCCCATGTCAAGAGAGAGGGTATTGGCCCAGGGTGGAAACTCACAATACTAGACACAGAGGAAATTGAAACAACCTCTGTCAACATGTAAAGGTCTGGGACAGTAATGGTGCAGGGCATGCTCATGCAGTTCCAGAAGGACTTTTACGGGATCAAAGAGAAAGCACAGCAGGAAAAGATCTCTCTCTGTAACGACAACCCCCCACATCCACCCGAGGACAAACAAAAGCCAGAAATGGTGCTCCTCATTGACTCAAATGGAAAATACATTCAAGAGAATAACATTTTCCCAAACACAAAGTGGCTAAACTCTGGTGTCCAAACACTAGGCATGCCCTGGAGCTGTTGTCAGAGGACAGACTAGGGTCCCCCAGCCACATCATAATTCACACGGGCACAAATGACCTGAGGACCCAGCAGGAAATGATGGCACAGAACTCAAGGGAGTGATTGAAAAAGCTTCTTCCACTTTCCCCAACGCACAAGTGGTTATCTCCACCCTGCTACCACAAAAATACTTTCACCCTGCCACCTTACAGCGGGTGAATGCAACCATTTCCTGGGACTGTGCCTCAAAACCTAATGTATACCTGGTCCACCACTCCACTCTGGACTTGAACAGCCTTTACGACCAGGTCTACCTGCACAGGGCAGCAATCCCAACCAGGACCCTGAAGGACGTCACCCTCAACCGCAGCCCCAGCACCTCACACAGGGGCAACAGACACCCCGCCCAGAACAGCGAGACACCCTCCTGAAGGACCTGCACCGAGAGAACCAACGCCAAGAGGACCTACTGTACACCCAGACCACAGCTTTACCAGCAACACCCCAACCAGCTGAGATCACCCCAAACAAACATTTCCCAGGACTGTGCATTTCCTGGGACTGTGACTCAAAACCTTATGTCTACCTGGGCCACCACTTCACCTTGGACTTGAACAACCTTTACGACCTGGCCACACCCTTTATAGGCCCCCCCAGATCAGACCTATACCCCTTCTGACTCCCCCATGCCACCCGCCCATGCAGCAAGGACTTCAACATGACAGCCGCACATACTGTATGCCCAGAACGTGAGCAGAGCAACCGGCCCAACCCCCAATAACGCACCCCCCCAAGCCCCATCCTGCGACCTAAGTGGTATGTATCAGATACTCGACATGCTCTGCTCACACCTACTGTAATGGTCCGGGCATAAACCACACAAAAACAACACTAGACAATATGGAACACAAAGCTTTTACTATCTCATCCGGGAATATACAAGGTCTGAGGTCATCTGCCTTCGGCCTAAAGAGCAGGAACCCAGACTTCATCAAATAAATTGGAATTACAGACATTGTCATCCTTTCAAGAAACATGGTACAGAGGAGATGGACCAACTGGTTTCCCTCTAGGTTACAGAGAGCTGGTAGTCCCATCCACCAAACTACCAGGTGTGAAACAAGGAAGAGACTCTGGGTTTATGCTAATTGGATATAGAGCAGACCTAACTCACTCCATTAAATTAATCAAAAAAGGAACATTATACATCTGGCTAGAAATTAATAAAGAAATGATCTCAGCAGAGAAAAATGTCCTCTCGTGTGCTACCTATATCGCCCCAGTAGAATCCCCATACTTTAATGATGACAGCTTCTCCATCCTAGAGGGGAGATCATTATTGTAGATATTGACTTACCTCTCTTATCCTACCTCATTTGCCGTTGCTGTATCTAGATTTTTTTACTGTATTATTGACTGTATGTTTGTTATTCCATGTGTAACTCTGTGTTGCTGTATGTGTCGAACTGCTTTGCTTTATCTTGGCCAGGTCACAGTTGTAAATGAGAACTTGTTCTCAACTTGCCTACCTGGTTAAATAAAGGTGAAATATTTGTATTTTATTTAAATCAACCATTTCCAGGCCCAGGGACATGTACTAGTCTGTGGAGATCTAAATACCAGAACTAGACAAGAACCTGACACTCAGCACACAGGGGGACAAACACCTACCTGGAGGTGACAGTATTCCCTCCTCCATATGCCCCCCTAAATGGGTCACAACTCCTGCAGCTCTGTCCCACGCTGGGTCTGTACATAGTCAATGGTAGGCTTCGAGGGGACTCCTATGGTAGATACACATATAACTCATCTCTTGGCAGTAGTACTGTAGACTACTTTATCACTGACCTCAGTCTCTCTGAGCGTTCACAATCAGCCTACTGACACCACTATCAGATCACTGTAAAATCACAGTCTGCCTGAACAGAGCAATACTCAATCATGAGGCATCAAACTGCTATACATGGAAGGAAAATGCTGTAGATGGAAGGAAAGTAGTGTAGAAACCTACCAAAAAACAATTAGGCAACAACAAATTCAATCCCTTTTAGACAACGTCCTGGACAAAACATTTCACTGTAAAGGTGAAGGTGTAAACTTGGCAGTAGAAAACCTAAACAGTATATTTGACCTTTCAACTTCCCTTTCAAATCTAAACATTTCATGCAGACAACTTAAGAAAATTAACAACTGTCATGACTGTCCTGATCAGGTCAGGTTACAGGAGACCACAACCCTACAGAGTATCTCTCACCCCCAACAGAGGAGGAGAGATCTAGGGGTCTGAAGATGTGGGGTTTTTATGACCCCTCACGCCCATGATAAATCTTAGGCCACAGACAAAATTCCTTTGTCCTCTCACTATGGAGAACCAGCCTCAGAACATTAAACACGCAATAAAGGGACTTTGGAACAATGGTTTCCGTCAGCCACAATGGTGGTCATGACGATAGATGGAATATGAAAAAGTATGTAACTTTTGTATTGTTATTAAAGGTTAAGAGATGACGTTATTACGAAAACATTGTAACTTTCAGAGTTTTCCCAGTATATGCCTGATGTTTATACATTGTACGTTGTGTGGAAAATGTCCAAATCAAAGAGAATGTTTTGGTAAAGAGGAAATATGAAGTTAGTTGTCTAAAATTGGATTTGAGTAAAATCTAGACCTTGCCTCTTAACGTGGTACGCCCAGAGAATTGCCCTAAAGGCGGTTACGCCCACTTCTGACCCGAGGGTATAAGACATGGGAGTTAAGAATGAACAGATTAGACTAAGTGACCCAAGCTGCAGCCGAGGTCTAAAAAGTCAACGAACCCCAAAACGCAACACAAGGTTGAAGACAAAGAAATCTATTTTCTACCCAAGCTACGGATGAGTAGCTGTGTCTAAGTGGGTGAATTCATGCCGAACGACCTAGCCTACACTCCCCATCGAATCGTGGTATCTACGCTGTTTCATTCCTACGCTGTGAGCTCTGAGCTACAGAGCTGTCTGTCCTCAGAAGACCCCTATCAGAGCAAGGGCGAGGAATCAGACCATTAAGCCAAAAGTACACTGACATCGTGAGGACAAGCAGAGAGTTGCGCCGGAGAAGTGCGTCATTGAGAAGCCTAAATGACCCACGCGGAGCTTCCCATCTGAGACCTCCAACACGTAATTACATCATTATATTCTGACCCATAAGAGCGGCAGTTCGGGGCAAGGCTAGGGTTAAAATAAGCATAGCTGACAAATGCACCCAAATGTATATTTCTCTCGTGTACTTTTTCTCTCTCTTTTAAATCCCCATTTCGGGTAACACGCGCCATAGTGTGTTGGCCCGTTATACTAAGTCCTAATCAATAGCCTTGACTGTGTTTTGTGTATGTGTATCTTTTATCATCATTTTAGCTTTCTAGTAAATAAATAATCAACTAAGATTGGTGTGGTACGAACTCATTGGTGGGACCCGGGTTTGTGCAGATGCCCGGATTATGCGACGTTCAGAATGAGACTGTAGAGGAAATTGATTAATTAGCGACTGTTGTAAAATCGATATTCTGATATTCTTTGAGTTCATTTGGGAAATAGAAACTCAATAAAACGAATTTTCCCATGGTGCCCCAGGTTAATGAGATAATAATTGCTTGATTCATTTAATCACGCAATTAGAAACCTTTAATCATTCGATGAGCAACAGTCGTCACATTAACTAATACAACGTCACGACACAACAATGACAAATGGTTTGATGAAGAACGTAAAAACCTGAGAGAGAAATTGAGAAACCTGTCCAACCAAAAACATAGAGACCCAGAAAAGCTGAGTCTACGCCTTCACTAGAGTGAATCACTAAAACAATACATAAATACACTACGGAAAAATACGTAACAGCACGTCAGAAATCAGCTCAATGTAATTGAAGAATCCATAGAGTCTAACCACTTCTGGGAAAATTGGAAAACACTATACACCAACACAACAACAAGAGTTATCAATCCAAAATTGACATATGTGAATAAACCACTTCTCCAAACTTTTTGGCTCTATAACAAAGAACAAACAGCAAAAACATATACATGATCAATTACAAAACATAGAATCAGCTAGACTACCAGAACCCACTGGATTCTCCAATTACATTGAATGAACTTCAGGACAAAATACAAACCCTCCAAATCAAAATGGCCTGTGGGGTTGATGGTATCCTAAATGAAATTATTAAATATACAGACAACAAATTCCAATTGGCTCTTTAACATCATCTGCAGCTCTGGCATCTTCCTCAATATTTGGAACCAAGGACTGATAACCCCAATCCACAAAAGTGGAGACAAATTTGACCCCAATACCTTCCATGGGATATGTGTCAACAGCAACCTTGGGAAATCCTCTGCATTATCATTAACAGCAGACTTGTACATTTCCTCAGTGAAAACAATATACTGAGCAAATGTCAAATTGGCTTTTTACCAAATTACAGTACAACAGACCACGTATTCACCCTGCGCAGCCTAATTGATAAACAAACAAACCAAAACTTTAAAAAAGCTTTTGACTCAATTTGGCATGAGGGTCTGCTATACAAATGGATGGAAAGTGGTGTTGAGGGAAAAACATAAAACATTATAACATTCATGTACACAAACAAGTGTGCGGTTAAAATTGGTAAAAACACACACATTTCTTTCCACAGGGCTGGGGGGTGAGACAGGGATGCAGCTTAAGCCCCACCGTCTTCAACATATATATCAACAAATTGCCAAGGGCACAAGAACAGTCTGCAGCACCCGGCCTCACCCTACTAGAATCTGAAATCAAATGTCTATTGTTTGCTGATGATCTGGTGCTTCTGTCCCCAACCAAGGAGGGCCTACAGCAGCACCTAGATATTCTGCACAGATTCTGTCAGACCTGGGCCCTGACAGTAAATCTCAGTAAAACAAAAGAATGGTCTCCCAAAAAAGGTCCAGTTTCCAGGAACACAAATTCCATCTAAACACCATTGCCTTATTCCCAAACTGGGGTACGCCAAATAAAAATGTGATTCACATTTTTTTTAAATGCTATACATTTGGGTGAGTTGTTTTTCTCGACTGAGTAGCCTCGTTCCACTGCCAAAAATAAAATGAAACCATCTAGTGTTCAGCGAAATAACAACACAATGTCAAATACAGGTAGCCTAGTCAAATAATGAACATCCAATCACATTAACAATTTTTCTCTCACAGGAAACCTTCACTCTTGCGCAGACATTTAGAAACGAAACATGATAAATTGAAAAAAAAGCCACAGGAGTTTTTTGAGCGAGAATAAAGATTACTTTTGAGTAGTAAGACATTAATAAAATCAACAGATACCATTAATAAGAAGGCGCTAGAAACGTCTTATATGGTGAGCTACCGAGTGGCTAGGACAGGCAAGCCCCATACTATTGTGGAGGACTTAATTCTTCCTGCTCCCACGGATATGGCTGGGACAATGCAAACGTTACGTTTATGGGGGGTCAATTATGAAGACATCCTCTTCTGCAAACCACTGGAAACCAGGACAACATGAGAGGACAGCTTTGTGACATCAAATGGACTTTGGTGGTCAAGATGTGTTGGTATCTGTACTGATGGCCCAAAAGCCAAGACAGGGCGACATAGTGGAGTGTTAACACATGTGCAAGTAGTTGCTCCCGACGCCACTTTGGTACACTGCAGCATCCACCGAGAGGCTCTTGCTGCCAAGGGAATGCCTGACAGCTTGAAAGACGTTTTGGACACTACAGTGAAAATTGTTAAAGGAAGGCCCCTGAACTCTCGTGTATTTTCTGCACTATGCAATGATATTATCAACGACCATGTAACGCTTTTACAACATGCAGAAGTGTGCTGGTTATCAAGGGGCAAAGTATTGAAACATTTTTTTGAATTGAGAGACGAGCTTAAAGTTTTCTTTACTGACCATAATTTTCACTTGTTTGACCGTTTGCATGATGACGAGTTTCTCACACGACTGGCCTATCTGGGTGATGTTTTTCCTCGCCTGAATGATCTGAATCTAGGATTACAGGGACTCTCCGCAACTATATTCAATGTGCGGGACAAAATTGAGGCTATGATTAAGAAGTTGGAGCTCTTTTCTGTCTGCATTAACAAGGACAACACACAGGTCTTTCCATCATTGTATGATTTTTTGTGTGCAAATGAACTCAAGCTTACAGACAATGTCAAATGTGATATAGTGAAACACCAGAGTGAGTTGGGTGTGCAATTACGCAGGTACTTTCCCGAAACTGATGACACAAACAACTATATTCGTTGTTTAGCAAAACCCACGTCTTTATTCAGATAAAAATGTATCTTTGACACCTCCAATGTATTGATCTGTTGTAGACTTCCGACCTGTGTTTGGCAGTAATGAGTGATTGGAGTTTTTTTCCGGTTCCTTAAAACATTTTTATTTTGAGTTTTTTGTGGGAAGTACTTCCAGGCAATAACGGGAGTATGTGAAGATAGTTGCATCGCAAAACTACATATTTGGTGATTAACAAACTTATCTTGACATTATAACACTTGCAGAGCTGTCTAATGGGAGTTTGAATTGGAACTTTCGGGGCATTAAAGAAAAGACACGTCATACTCGTCGACATCACTAACACACAGATACTGGGGCAGTCAGCAATATACCTTGCCATTTGTACCAAGGCATACATACTCTACCCTGGCCCTTATTACTGTCTGTTTCATATGATCATGCTTAGCTTTTTGTGGTTTGTGTTTGCTTTTCATGTATTGTGTAATTCAGGGGTTTTCAAATTTTTTCGGGCCAGGTCCCTTTTCTGATAGCAAATTCATCAGGGCTCGCGGGACCCCCTCATAATAGCACCAGGAGTTGTACTATGACTTTGGTAGCACATGGCCGGACGAACCAAGTCCCGGGAAGGAACATTTGAAAGGCTTATCTCTTCACATCGGAGAGAAAATGTAGCAGTTTTCTAGCAAATTTCCTGCAATTGTACACCTTTCGTCATGAGGAAGAGAGATTTTTTGTTGTTGCAGCTTTAAAGCTAATATCCTACAATTCTTCACATTTTGCCATGAGGCAGAGAGAACACGTTCCAGTTTTTAAAGCTTAAATTACAAGAAGTCAAAAAATGTATAATTGGTGGACTACTGTGGATACCAATATCCCTGTGAGCCTCCCAGGCCCATGTTGCCCAGGGTTAAGAACATAAATTGTAGATGAATAATATTGCATTGTATTGTATAACACACTCAAAGCGTATTCCACAGATCCCTTGGCCAAAATGTGTTTAATCTAGGTCTATATATATTTTGAGATCTTGCTGCGGACACCCTGCAGTACCTTGGATCCCACTTTGAGAACCCCTGGTGCACTTGATGTTTATAGATACTGTATTACCTTTTAAATATCATGACAATACCCGCACACTGTCAAAGGCTCATTTGCAATCGATTAACAAAAACCTACTCACCACTTATACGGGCCACTTTTTCAGGATCCAATCCATATTTTTTCCTCTCCACTTCAATGTTTTTATTTATATAACTAGGCAAGTCAGTTAAGAACAAATTATTATTTACAATGATGGCCTACCCGGGACAAACCCTCCTCTAACCCGGACGACGCTGGGCAAATTGAGCGCCGCCCTATGGGACTCCTGATCACAGCCGGTTGTGATACAACCCGGGATCGAACCCGGGTCTGTAGTGATGCCTCTAGCACTGCGATGCAGTTCCTTAGACCGCTGCACCACTCGGGAGGCCACTTTTAGAATTGCCACCTAGGATTGTTCAAATGAAATGAGTTCGATGTGTCATAAATAATTCTCCAAAGTCATAATGACACATAATGACACAGCCATATTCAAATGTGAGTTAGGTCTTAAGATAATGCCTCTGGCTTATCCGTACAACACTACGGATAATACATACTGTACCACAGCCATTTTTGCATAGAATTAAAATGAGTAGAACGGACATTCCCACCCGAAACAGTGTTGGTTTGGGTGAACAGCAAGTAGCCTTTTTTCACAGGTGATGTATCTCCGACACAACGCCAGTAGCCTTTTTTCGCGGGCAATCTTTATATGTGCATTCTGAGATGGAGAGCCCCCCCAAAAAATTATCCAATGTGATTTGATCTTCTTCAAACTATTGAGCCTAAGAAAGCTCCTCCTCACCCCCAAGGCAGAGCCCCTCCTAGCCATGTTCTAAGGGCCTATTCCCCTTCTAGTAATTCTAATTCTATGGTCTATACAATATGTGTACATACCTCTCAGGTTGCTTTTCAGCAACATGTTGACATCAAATAACCAAGCTTTGATTATTTGAATCAGGTGTGTAGTGCTAGGGTAAAAACCAAAACGTGCACCCATGGGGGGGCCCCAGGAACGGGTTTGGAAAACCCTGATCTAATGCACCCAAAAGCGCTCTTGCCATTGCAGTGGAACCGTTGGCCTGGTTGCATGGCTGCCCCCCAGACATTCTTTGGGACTGTAACGTTCGAAGCCTGGGTGAATTGGTGCTGTAAGTACAGTAATATAATATATCCTCTGTATTTAAAAGTCATACTAAACAAAACCATCATAAGGTGAATCCACCAATTTGTAAGTCGCTCTGGATAAGAGCGTCTGCTAAATGACTTAAATGTAAATGTAATGTAAATACTAGCTAATACATTGACTTGTATTTAAAAATATACCTTCTCAGTATTTATCTTAACCTCATGTACTAGGTTTCAATAGAAACACCTTTAAATAGATAAATTAACCATAAACCAGTACAGCCATCTCAAGACAATACTGAGCCAGATAACCATAACAGCTAAGCTAATAGCAACCCTATAGGATGACAGGCTAGAGTTAGCGCAGTTAGCCTAGCATTAGCATATACAGTTAAAACAGAAAAATACAACTCTGTCATATATAACACTTGGCTGGGGAGATGTCAGGGCCTAGACAATATAAAAGGAGTAGAAAATAAACAAAAATATTACCTCAGAGGAGCTATAAATAAATCAATTCAAAACAGAATATTACCTTGCGCCATTTTTTCTTATATTACTCTATGGGCTAGCCATGCTTAGCTGCAAACCCAGTCATCTCTATGTCAAGATCACTAACAGTTTGCACTCGATCAATTTACACATTAAACTTTACAACTTCAACATAAAAGGTAAGTATCACTCAGATAATCATTTTGACTCTAACATTTTCTATAGATAATGTGCTTGTGTACACCACATACCTGTTTAAGAGAACAACAAAAAACGAGAGGAGGAGAAAGGTTAGAGTTTTCACAGGCGTCTTCTTCAACTGTTGTTGAGGGTGCAGAGACGCAAACCACTGTGCTCCTGCACCTCCTGCTGATGGCAACAGGCATAAACTATTCCCAATGGAAATCCTAGGAGCACTCAGCCCAAAAGGATAGTGGATTACAACCATATACATACATTGATTACAACAATATCTAAACCATGTTTTATAAAAACAATGTGATTCATTAACCTTATGGGCAGCCACAACTATAGTGTACGAACAAAACTTGCACATCACAAATTATAAATGTACAATAGTCTACACTATATCAATCAAATCTCAAAATGAGATGGCAACATCTACAGTACAGTAGATGAAGATATTACAAAGTAGTCATAAGGTTGCCTAACACTATGCAATTAGAAAATAATTAATCCCTTTATGTGAGATTTATGTATTGTTTTTAAATATATGCTATCTCCTCGACCTAATCCATTGCTCTGTCTGCAGCAGTAGCCATCATCTACACATCATCTACACATCAACGCAAACATCTTTATCAGCCTGGTGAGAGACACAGAGAGGTTATCCACTTCTCAATCAAAGCGCTGAGTAGATGAGATAAGAGTACCACATGAGGAGAGACAAACTTCACACACCAGTCAGAGTTATACTTAAACTACATCTTTAATAATAAGAGCTTTGCAATAGCAATGACTTTCAATGATTCCCTATTTTTAATGAACCGTTGAGAGTGACAACACAATGGCTACTGAGATCTTTTATAGCAAAGATCCACCCCCCTAGTCGACATGACAAACCACAGATATTAGGAACAGTTCACAAAGGAAGACTTTATAATGAGAAAGGAGTATTCCGTAGCCAGATAGCATTCACTATAAATTATCGTTCAGTTTGGTCCTTAAGACGAGGTTCTAATCTCGTTCCTGGTACTTCATAGCACAAAACCACCAACTCATCCAATGGCATAACTCAATTGTCAACTCTAGATACTTCCATCTCAAGTAAAACCCCTTCTTGACCCCTCTCCTGGACAAGCTCACTAAGGGGAGTGAGCCTCTAGGTCATACACTATCCCAGGATAAGTGCAACATCAGAGGGGACATACAATGGTTCCATACACTGCCATACACCTCCTCCCAATGCCAAAGGAAGGAGTGACTTCCACACAGACATTGTGGAGACAAGTAATTTGTTCCCCCTTAATCACGCCATCCCTTCACATGGTTTAAGAATAGGTAAAGACACATTCACATATGAAAACCATGTTCCATCCTGTCCTCTTCCCTTTCTGATATTCTGCATAGCACCAGGGACATGTAAAAGAGAAGCCTGACCTCTCCCCTCTCTGGGCCCCAAGTGACACTTGGTTTCCATGTGTTTGATGCCGTTCCATTCGCTCCGTTCCGGCCATTATGATGAGTAGTCCTCCCCTCAGCAGCCTCCTGGGGTAGACAAGAAAGTCTTCGAAAAGTCTTTGATCCCAACAAACCTTTATGTTTTCTGGAACCTCCACCAGATACTGTATTCTGGAACCTCCAACAAACCTTTATGTATTCTGGAACCTCCACCAGATACTGTATTCTGGAACCTCCACTAGGGGTGCTCCACCAGATACTGTATTCTGGAACCTCCACTAGGTGTGCTCCACCAGATACTGTATTCTGGAACCTCAACTAGGGGTGCTCCACCAGATACTGTATTTTGGAACCTCCACTAGGTGTGCTCCACCAGATACTGTATTCTGGAACCTCCACTAGGGGTGCTCCACCAGATACTGTATTCTGGAACCTCCACTAGGGGTATTCCACCAGATACTGTATTCTGGAACCTCCACTAGGGGCGCTCCACCAGATACTGTATTCTGGAACCTCCACCAGATACTGTATTCTGGAACCTCCACCAGATACTGTATTCTGGAACCTCCACTAGGTACGCTCCACCAGATACTGTATTCTGGAACCTCCACCAGATACTGTATTCTGGAACCTCCACTAGGGGCACTCCACCAGATACTGTATTCTGGAACCTCCACCAGATAATGTATTCTGGAACCTCCACTAGGTGCGCTCCACCAGATACTGTATTCTGGAACCTCCACTAGGGGTATTCCACCAGATACTGTATTCTGGAACCTCCACTAGGGGCGCTCCACCAGATACTGTATTCTGGAACCTCCACCAGATACTGTATTCTGGAACCTCCACCAGATACTGTATTCTGGAACCTCCACTAGGGGCACTCCACCAGATACTGTATTCTGGAACCTCCACCAGATACTGTATTCTGGAACCTCCACTAGGGGTATTCCACCAGATACTGTATTCTGGAACCTCCACTAGGGGCGCTCCACCAGATACTGTATTCTGGAACCTCCACCAGATACTGTATCCTGGAACCTCCACTAGGGGCACTCCACCAGATACTGTATTCTGGAACCTCCACTAGGTGCGCTCCACTAGATACTGTATTCTGGAACCTCCACCAGATACTGTATTCTGGAACCTACACTAGAGGCACTCCAACAGAAACTGTATTATGGAACAGCCACTAGGGGGTGCTCATGAGTAAACGTGGGTCCTGAAAGATGGCCTCAAATGTGCACATGAGCAAAATAAATTATTTCATGACATATTATGTATGTTATAACAATTTGAGTTTGAACATGAGGTAAAATATGTACAACCAAAGTCCTAGACTGTGTGTCTTTAACATGTCAATAGCAGAACTATAGACAACACAGGGGGCTGGTTGCACATTCGTTCCAGAGAATGAGGCTCCAGAGAATGGGCTCTTACTAACGGCTGGAGCGGAATTCTATCTAACACATCAAACACTTGGTTTCCATGTGTTTGATGCCGTTCCATTCGCTCCGTTCCGGCCATTATGATGAGCCGTCATCCCCTCAGCAGCCTCCTGGGCTAGACAAGAAAGTCTTTGAAAAGTCTTTGATCCCAAAAAACCTTTATGTTTTGACCCCAGACAAGGGTGGGGAAGGAATAATAGTGTAGTGTGTGTGTGTATGTATTTAGGTGTGTGTGTGTTCAGGTCTGTCCACAGGGGTGTAGGCAGAAGGTCAGGGACAGAAGGAGAGGAAGGTTCCCACCTAACTGATGATTCTAACCCATCTGTCAGCACACTCTCACATAGGAAATGACCAAACCCAGACACCCAGATACACAGATAAATCAGAAAATTCTTTATCTGCCTGCTCTTGAATTGCAGCACGACTTAGGTTGAAATGACCAACTTTTATGCATTTGGTAAAAATCTTTAAATGAATTAATTTGTTTGACCTTAGTCCTTCTGTTTGGTGGGCTGGTTAGTGTGTGTGTGTTTTTAAAAGAAAGAGTGACTGTGTGATTGAGAATGCAGTTGGGAGAGCGAGAGAGTTAGTACATTTTGGTAAGAGAAGGAATGTGAGTGTATCAGGGGAGGTGCAGCTCAGACCACAAGTTTGCATAAAGCTGATTTTCATCAGAACCGGATTTAATATTTACCCCCCCCCCACATCTTAAAGGTAGACTCAGCGATATGATATAGATGCAGAAAGTAAACAGCATAATGGGTCAATTTCCGCCACAACTAAGAGTGTTGAAGAGCGAGGCTCAACTTCTCTGCTGTTTTGGTGCCCTGGCTACCCAGCTGTGAACAGCGTGAAGCAAACCTGTGCGCAGATACTGTGTGTGACTGTTAGAGCAAAGTCTTGCATCTTGCCTATCTTAATATCTTTGTTAGATATTACTGCATGGTCGGAACTAGAAGCACAAGCGTTTCGCTACACTCGCATTAACACCTGCTAACCATGTGCATGTGACCAATAACATCTGCTCACCATGTGTATGTGACCAATAACATTTGATATCTGCGGTGCTGCACGCGGCCACATCATTTAGCTGAGTCTATCTTTACAGCTGAGGCTTGTCTGATGTGTTTACAGAGCCAGATTCCATGAGTCATACATACTGTACATACCTTAAGCATACCCGTTGTTACTGCCGTCAGTACTAAAGATCTGACACTTTTGGTACAAATGTTCTTTGTTGTTGATTCCAATAAAGTATTTAAAATGTGACCTTGGGTGGACCTCAGTCACCTGTGCTGATGGGACAATTTTTTATTTGAACGCAAGCCACAATCATTCGGTTACCGCACAGGCTTAATGCGCACCACCGCATATGAAGAATGATGTAACCAGTTTCATATCAATAGGCTGAACAAATATGAGCTGATTTATTATCGCTCAGCTACATTGATATTGGACAGAAAACAACAATTTTAATATCAATTATATTTATTCATCAATTTACTAACAGGTAACAATGGACACATTTTTTTAAAATGAATAAAGAAGGAAACTGGCCAACAAGACACAAGTTGGGCATACATCTGTTATGTCATCTCTGAAGAAGACTCAGGCCTACATCTGTTATGTCATCTCTGAAGAAGACTCAGGCCTACATCTGTTATGTCATCTCTGAAGAAGACTCAGGCCTACATCTGTTATGTCATCTCTGAAGAAGACTCAGGCATACATCTGTTATGTCATCTCTGAAGAAGACTCAGGCCTACATCTGTTATGTCATCTCTGAAGAAGACTCAGGCCTACATCTGTTATGTCATCTCTGAAGAAGACTCAGGCCTACATCTGTTATGTCATCTCTGAAGAAGACTCAGGCCTACATCTGTTATGTCATCTCTGAAGAAGATTCAGGCCTACATCTGTTATGTCATCTCTGAAGAAGACTCAGGCCTACATCTGTTATGTCATCTCTGAAGAAGACTCAGGCCTACATCTGTTATGTCATCTCTGAAGAAGACTCAGGCATACATCTGTTATGTCATCTCTGAAGAAGACTCAGGCCTACATCTGTTATGTCATCTCTGAAGAAGACTCAGGCCTACATCTGTTATGTCATCTCTGAAGAAGACTCAGGCCTACATCTGTTATGTCATCTCTGAAGAAGACTCAGGCCTACATCTGTTATGTCATCTCTGAAGAAGACTCAGGCATACATCTGTTATGTCAACTCTGAAGAAGACTCAGGCCTACATCTGTTATGTCATCTCTGAAGAAGACTCAGGCATACATCTGTTATGTCATCTCTGAAGAAGACTCAGGCCTACATCTGTTATGTCATCTCTGAAGAAGACTCAGGCATACATCTGTTATGTCATCTCTGAAGAAGACTCAGGCCTACATCTGTTATGTCATCTCTGAAGAAGACTCAGGCCTACATCTGTTATGTCATCTCTGAAGAAGACTCAGGCCTACATCTGTTATGTCATCTCTGAAGAAGACTCAGGCCTACATCTGTTATGTCATCTCTGAAGAAGACTCAGGCCTACATCTGTTATGTCATCTCTGAAGAAGACTCAGGCCTACATCTGTTATGTCATCTCTGAAGAAGACTCAGGCATACATCTGTTATGTCATCTCTGAGGAAGACTCAGGCATACATCTGTTATGTCATCTCTGAAGAAGACTCAGGCCTACATCTGTTATGTCATCTCTGAAGAAGACTCAGGCCTACATCTGTTATGTCATCTCTGAAGAAGACTCAGGCATACATCTGTTATGTCATCTCTGAAGAAGACTCAGGCCTACATCTGTTATGTCATCTCTGAAGAAGACTCAGGCCTACATCTGTTATGTCATCTCTGAAGAAGACTCAGGCCTACATCTGTTATGTCATCTCTGAAGAAGACTCAGGCCTACATCTGTTATGTCATCTCTGAAGAAGACTCAGGCCTACATCTGTTATGTCATCTCTGAAGAAGACTCAGGCATACATCTGTTATGTCATCTCTGAAGAAGACTCAGGCCTACATCTGTTATGTCATCTCTGAAGAAGACTCAGGCCTACATCTGTTATGTCATCTCTGAAGAAGACTCAGGCCTACATCTGTTATGTCATCTCTGAAGAAGACTCAGGCCTACATCTGTTATGTCATCTCTGCAGAAGATTTGGGCCATGTGATGCTGGGTGTTGCTAGGGGCAACCATCGCACTGGCTCACTGTCACACTGGCATGGCCTCTCCCGACCAATCCCTTGTATCCTTTCCCTGACAGCCCCTCCCCTCCCTGTGATGTCAGAGATGGAGTACACACCCACAGACCCATCCTGGAAGCCCACATACACACACAGCTCCTCACTCACAGCCAGAGCTGTGGGGGTCTTACACAGACACAACCTCCCCAGTTTCCCCCCATCAGCCAGCCGTACCACTGCCAGCAATGGCTTAGTGTGCAGGTCACAGGCACAGCCATTATCCTGGGCAGGGGGGTGGCAGATGTAGACAGCGTAGCGTCCAGAGTCGTCCAAGCAAACTTTGAGAACTGGACCCTGGGCCTTGACCCTACACAGCCTGGCATGGGGCAGGTCCAGCAGGGTAATGAGGTCATCATCAGTGGACAGCAGAGCGAAGCTCCCATCAGAGGACATGTGGAAGACCTGTGGCTGGCACAGGAACATCTGGGGGAGCAGAAACTGACGGCATACCGTCTCCTCTGTCATCTTCCATGTGTAAACAGACCCAGAGGCTGCCATCACAATCACAAAGTCTGGGTGTTCCGGCAGGGTCCGGAAGGCCACGACCGTAGAACGTTCATAGCGTTCTGAGCACGAGAAGCGCTTACTGACGGTGCCAGACCACAGGCTGACGGCGAGCAGGTCGCCATGACAACGGCCTAACAGGAAGGTGCTCTCAGGTGAGACCTGGGCATCAGCCAAGTACAGGTGAATGTTACAGACCACGGCCCCACTGGCCAGCTTCCACACCCTGGACAGGCTGTGCTGCGACACACACACCCCGATGTGACCGTTAGAGGTGATCAGAACCTCTGTAGCTCTGCTGCCATGGATACGGTGGAGGTTCTGTCCCGTGTCGCTCCGCCACACGTAAACGTCCTCCCCTGAGAGGCTCACAAGATGGCTGCCGTCTGGAGAGAGACACAGCTTCTCCACGGGGCCGTCGTGAAGGAAGTGAGTCTCCGGACTTCCTGTCTGTAATCTCCACCTCCACAACATCTCTGAGCCGTCAATCACATAGAACCGCTCTCCCATTGGCTCCAGCACCACCTTCCTCACCCCAGCCCCTGTTCTAGGGACCATAGCTGCAGCACATATTACATCTGAGTCCCACGTAGTGAGGTGGCCATTTTGTGTGACCACGGAGAGGACAGACTCCATCTTGAGCAGTGAGAGGGGTTGGGAAGGACTGCCAGTGTCTAAGGAGAGGACACACTGACCAGTGGTCATCCTCCACACCAGCACAGAGGGACAGGCCTCTAGCGAAGCCAGGATGAGGTGTCCGTCCTGGGCTAACAACGCCTGAGAGAAGGCCTTCCCCTGTGGAGCTCTGAAGTGGTCCCACTGCTCCCAGTCACACATGTCCCAGAGAACAATCTCCTGGGTTTTACACACCAACAGAATACTACTCTCTTCTGATAGGTCTGTATTGATGAACTCAAAATGGCTGCTGCCACTACAACACTCTTTTAGGAGTTTGGGATCTGTTTTGGTGGCTACGCCCCATAACAATATGTGCCCCTTGCTGTCCACACACGCCATCTCCCTCTCATCCTCACTGAGTATCACAGAGATAACTGATGACTCTGCTGGACTGGAACAGATAGCAGTGAGAGTGCTTGTAGATGTGTCAAATATAGACACTGTGCCTTTCTCCTGGCCACAGTACACAAACTGACCACTAGAGGGAAAAGACACACTCCTCACAGTGTTCTGGCACTGCAAACGGGTGAGGAGGCGGCTGGTGCAAACTTCAGAAAGACTCACGTAGCTCAGACCTTTCCACCACACACACATCCTGTCATCACACATGAGAAACCCTTCAACTATGGTACTGGAGTGTTGGTCTGAGTTGGACTCCTGTCTTTCTAGACTCAGTACATCCTGAAAACACGTTGTCCCACTCACATCCCACAGGAGCAGTGTGTTGCACTGAGTTGAGAGGAGGATGAACGTCCCACTACTCCGGACACTTACAAACCTCAGCGCAGGTTCACAGCTCAGCTTCAGTTCCTCTGCCTCCCTACCCCTCCACACCAAAGCAGACCCATCACTCTGTATGACAACCACAGTCCCAGACACTGTCCCCGCTGCATCTGTAACAGGACACTGTCTGGCCTCTGGGAAAAAACCCTGTGTGGAGGGTACAGTAGAGGGGGCAGGACTGAGCACCACTCCTAACCCACTTCCCCTCTTCTTGATCCCCTGTGTCACCTCCTCAGCATAGCCTTCCAGCTCAGGACAGAGCCCCAGGAAAGGAAGCAGCCTGACCTTCATCACCATGGACAGCTCCATAGGGGAGTTCCAGAGGAGACAGGCTGAGTCCCTCAGAATGCCCGCCAGAAGAGCTCTCTCCCTGGGGAAGATGAGCTGGGACGCCCCCTCCCTTTCCCAATCCTCCAGCAGGGTTACCAGATCCCCTAGAAGCCCCGCCCTCAGCATGGCCTGATGGAACTCCAGTGACATCATCAGACCTCGCCCTAGTTCCTCCATCCTGCCGCTCTCCTTCAGGTGATAGGGCAGTTCCAGAAGCTTGCGCAGGTTGACTCGCACATGCTCAGAAGAGGGGGAGGATGAGGAGGGTTTAGAGTTAAACACATAGGGTTGACCAAGAGGTTGCCTGTCAATGTATTTTTTCATTTGGGCAGTGTCAGGGACAGCCCCAGGCTGGTTGAGTCCTGTGTTCTGGCTGATGACCAGTGGTTTGGCTCTACCGTAGGCCCAGCGACCATTAAAATAGTCGGCCATCGCTGTGTGCATCTCCTCCCTCATCTCCCAGGAACTCAGGTACCTCTCACACACCACCAACCCAAAATGTCTACTGACCCAGAATAGAACATGAGACCCTGCAGCACTCCTCTTCACCAGAAACCCCTTTAGATCCAACAACAGCCTCTCCACTTCCACCTCAGGTACCCTAACCTTGGAGGGAGGGGGCTCACTGGCCGAGACGTACCCAGCCAGCACCTCGTCATCACTGGACAGGAGGTCAGAGAGCTCAGCCTCTGTGAGTCCGGTCCTGGAGAGGGTCAGGTAGCTCAGGGCTCGGGACACCAGAACCAACCCATGTTTCTCCTCTAGGTGAACCAGAAACACTGTGATGCTGGAGTGGACACCCACAGGAAGGGTCTCATCAGTCACCTCTGATGCTGAGAGAGAGAGGACAGAGAGAGGGAGAAATTAGCTCCAGATATATAGAGATAGATGTGTTTATACTGTATTTTTGATGTGTACCTGAGGTCCACAGCGAGGCGTGTCTGTGCAGGAGGCGAGCGTACAGGGGCAGAGGGCAAGAGATCAGGGCCATGTTCATGACCCCCTGCTGTCCTGACGTCACTCTCCTTCCTGACCCCTCCAGGAGGACCGCCAACATCCTCACACACCCCCTCCCCTCCACCGGCCCCAGCTCCACACTCACACAGCACCCTGAGACACCAAACACTGCAGAGGAGGATTGTGGGAAATGGAGTTGAAGGGTGTGGAGGGTATTGGTTCGGGTGGGGGAGATGGAGAAGATGAGTTTGATGTTGGGAGGGAGGGGGGAAGGGAGACACTTGATGGTTTGGGGTCCGGAGACGGTCAAAGCTTGGTCTAGGCCGTCAAGGATGAGGACCAGGGGCTGTTTAGGGGAGGGGCAGATGGAGAGAAGGGAGGAAAGGTTATGTCTGAGCTGGGGGAGGGTAGGGTTAGGATCTCTGCTACTGGGCTCAGGGTTATGGTTGTATCTGTGGGCTATCTGGTGGCACAGGCTGGAGAGAAGGTGTCTAGGTGAGAGATTGACTGACAGGCAGGTGAACTGGATAATCACCACGGGATCCATGTCGCTCAGCCATGACCTCACCTGCAGAAGAGAGGAGAGAGAAACAGGCTGTTATGTGGCGCTGCCAATCAGTAAAGTCCCAGTCATTTGGGATGGACCCTACAGATCTCTTCTAAAGCAAGATATTATTAGATATTATAATGTATGTTGCCTGGATATTCAGTCAGTAATGTAGCTAGTAATGTCTTATAGAAGTAAGCTACAGGTAGTTTCTTCTTCAAATCATTTCTATAAGATTCTGTATGTCCTGAGGTACTGCTCCATCTACCTGCTGTGCACAATGTGCCAGCAGCACAGTTTTCCCTGTGCACGGCCCTCCTACCACCACTAGCGGGTGTTGTGTGTCCCTCTGCTCCAGGTAAGACCTGACTTCCTCTTCCTCTGGCCGATTGTTGTCATAGAGACGGGAATAGAGAGAACACAGCTCCTCCTGCTCAGCCTGCTCTCTGGTCAACACATCATCAGAATGAGCTGACGATACTGACTTGCCCATTCCCATGGTGACAGAGCTGTCAATCAGAGCCAGGAGGTCGGAGTAAAGCTGCTGGCAGAGACCCTCCGCATAGCTCCTCCTCCTGGCGGGGGTGTAACCATGACGAGGGTCGCATTCCGAAGTTGTGGTGTACACCAGGAGCTGACAGGAAGTCACCAGGCTGGGCAGGAAGTGGTCACAGAGCTGGGACAGGAGGCTGTCATCGGACAGAGCCTGTGGTAGATGGGGGATGACGTTACTCCTTACCTAATACCACTGATACAAGGTCAGATATTTGTCATCCCCAGGTAGAGGCTGGGGGGAGGTTATTCAGATTCTAGATCAGTTATTAAGCGAAACATCTACCTTGAGTGGAGGATAGGGGTGTAGGAGCGGCTCTTTAGGGGGTTGGTCTGCCCCCTCACTCTGGCCCCGACCATTGGAGATCTTGTTGACATAGACCAGGCAGCGTTTGATGTCACGTCTAGGACAATTCTCCAGAGCGAATCGCAGGTCTGTGTCGAGAGCTGGAGAGACAGAGAGTTTTCAAATGTACACCTTATGAAAAACTATATTACATACTAATCTGTTGGACAACTTAAATGGCTGGAGAGATAGAGAGTTTTCAAAGGTACACCTTATGAAAGACTATATTACATACTAATCTGTTGGACAACTTAAATGGCTGGAGAGATGTGTGAAGAATGTACAATTTACTATAGATAAGCTGAAATCCTACTAGAGTGATGGAGCTATTTAAAATGTCAGAGGTGAATATAAGTACAGTTTGTAATTCTTTCAGTAGATGTTGCTCAACTCCCACCACTTCCTTTGCTTTACGCCTAAAGAGAGAGATGGGGGCTGAGGTCACCTGTTCTCTCTTGAACACAGCACCTCGATGAAGGGAACATTGAGTCATTTCACACCTTCACACCTTTCTTCAGACAGATGTGCAAATCTAGATTTATAGAACGATACTGGGGTATCTGTTACTATGGGGACAGAGAGATAGCAACAGCGTTTTAGGTTGCTTTTGGGGGCTGAGTGTGAGTTTATGTGGCTCATTTTCTGTATGTATAGAACTGAACCACGACCTTAAACTGTCTGGCATACCTGGACAGGTGGTACACTCTATGTAGTTTTCATTCAGTCACTTGTCATTGGTCGAGGACTGAAGAGGAAGTCACATGGTAATCTCTACCTAAAGGGGCTATAGAGACACATAACTATTACACACACTGACCACAGACAGAGGTCATGGCTGTGGACAAACAGACTGGACTTCTGGTGGAGCTACTGATCATTGGCACTGCTCTTCTCCTGACTGGTTGGCTACTGATCATTGGCACTGCTCTTCTCCTGACTGGTGGAGCTACTGATCATTGGCACTGCTCTTCTCCTGACTGGTGGAGCTACTGATCATTGGCACTGCTCTTCTCCTGACTGGTGGAGCTACTGATCATTGGCACTGCTCTTCTCCTGACTGGTTGGCTACTGATCATTGGCACTGCTCTTCTCCTGACTGGTGGAGCTACTGATCATTGACACTGCTCTTCTCCTGACTGGTGGAGCTACTGATCATTGACACTGCTCTTCTCCTGACTGGTGGAGCTACTGATCATTGGCACTGCTCTTCTCCTGACTGGTTGGCTACTGATCATTGGCACTGCTCTTCTCCTGACTGGTTGGCTACTGATCATTGGCACTGCTCTTCTCCTGACTGGTTGGCTACTGATCATTGGCACTGCCCTTCTCCTGACTGCTGGAGGTACTGATCATTGGCACTGCTCTTCTCCTGACTGGTTGGCTACTGATCATTGGCACTGCTCTTCTCCTGACTGGTGGAGCTACTGATCATTGACACTGCTCTTCTCCTGACTGGTGGAGCTACTGATCATTGACACTGCTCTTCTCCTGACTGGTGGAGCTACTGATCATTGGCACTGCTCTTCTCCTGACTGGTTGGCTACTGATCATTGGCACTGCCCTTCTCCTGACTGCTGGAGGTACTGATCATTGGCACTGCTCTTCTCCTGACTGGTGGAGCTACTGATCATTGGCACTGCTCTTCTCCTGACTGGTGGAGCTACTGATCATTGGCACTGCTCTTCTCCTGACTGGTGGAGCTACTGATCATTGGCACTGCTCTTCTCCTGACTGGTGGAGCTACTGATCATTGGCACTGCTCTTCTCCTGACTGGTTGGCTACTGATCATTGGCACTGCTCTTCTCCTGACTGGTTGGCTACTGATCATTGGCACTGCTCTTCTCCTGACTGGTTGGCTACTGATCATTGACACTGCTCTTCTCCTGACTGGTTGGCTACTGATCATTGGCACTGCTCTTCTCCTGACTGGTTGGCTACTGATCATTGGCACTGCTCTTCTCCTGACTGGTGGAGCTACTGATCATTGGCACTGCTCTTCTCCTGACTGGTGGAGCTACTGATCATTGGCACTGCTCTTCTCCTGACTGGTTGGCTACTGATCATTGGCACTGCTCTTCTCCTGACTGGTGGAGCTACTGATCATTGGCACTGCTCTTCTCCTGACTGGTGGAGCTACTGATCATTGGCACTGCTCTTCTCCTGACTGGTGGAGCTACTGATCATTGGCACTACTCTTCTCCTGACTGGTGGAGCTACTGATCATTGGCACTACTCTTCTCCTGACTGGTGGAGCTACTGATCATTGGCACTGCTCTTCTCCTGACTGGTTGGCTACTGATCATTGGCACTGCCCTTCTCCTGACTGGTTGGCTACTGATCATTGGCACTGCTCTTCTCCTGACTGGTGGAGCTACTGATCATTGGCACTGCTCTTCTCCTGACTGGTTGGCTACTGATCATTGGCACTGCTCTTCTCCTGACTGGTTGGCTACTGATCATTGGCACTGCTCTTCTCCTGACTGGTTGGCTACTGATCATTGGCACTGCTCTTCTCCTGACTGGTGGAGCTACTGATCATTGGCACTGCTCTTCTCCTGACTGGTGGAGCTACTGATCATTGGCACTGCTCTTCTCCTGACTGGTTGGCTACTGATCATTGACACTGCTCTTCTCCTGACTGGTGGAGCTACTGATCATTGGCACTGCTCTTCTCCTGACTGGTGGAGCTACTGATCATTGGCACTGCTCTTCTCCTGACTGGTGGAGCTACTGATCATTGGCACTGCTCTTCTCCTGACTGGTGGAGCTACTGATCATTGGCACTGCTCTTCTCCTGACTGGTGGAGCTACTGATCATTGGCACTGCTCTTCTCCTGACTGGTTGGCTACTGATCATTGGCACTGCTCTTCTCCTGACTGGTTGGCTACTGATCATTGACACTGCTCTTCTCCTGACTGGTGGAGCTACTGATCATTGGCACTGCTCTTCTCCTAACTGGTTGGCTACTGATCATTGGCACTGCTCTTCTCCTGACTGGTTGGCTACTGATCATTGGCACTGCTCTTCTCCTGACTGGTGGAGCTACTGATCATTGGCACTGCCCTTCTCCTGACTGGTTGGCTACTGATCATTGGCACTGCTCTTCTCCTGACTGGTTGGCTACTGATCATTGGCACTGCTCTTCTCCTGACTGGTGGAGCTACTGATCATTGGCACTGCTCTTCTCCTGACTGGTTGGCTACTGATCATTGGCACTGCTCTTCTCCTGACTGGTTGGCTACTGATCATTGACACTGCTCTTCTCCTGACTGGTGGAGCTACTGATCATTGGCACTGCTCTTCTCCTGACTGGTTGGCTACTGATCATTGGCACTGCTCTTCTCCTGACTGGTTGGCTACTGATCATTGGCACTGCTCTTCTCCTGACTGGTTGGCTACTGATCATTGGCACTGCTCTTCTCCTGACTGGTGGAGCTACTGATCATTGGCACTGCTCTTCTCCTGACTGGTGGAGCTACTGATCATTGGCACTGCTCTTCTCCTGACTGGTTGGCTACTGATCATTGGCACTGCTCTTCTCCTGACTGGTTGGCTACTGTGTGTTATGAGGAGTCAGGGGCTCGGAATGTTATTTCAAATACTGAATTACATATGAGTTGTGTGCTGTATTTTGTTGGTGCCCAAAAGTTATTTTTATTCTGTTGATCAAGGTGTTGGTGGAGATTCTCTCTCTCTACTCCATAGTGGGAGATGTGGGAGATGTGCAATGTGCCAATCAGGTTCATCCATAAACCGCCTCCAATGTTGTTTTAGAGAATTTGGCATTACGTCCAACCGGCCTCATAACCGCAGACCACGTGTAACCACGCCAGCCCAGGACCTCCACATCCGGCTTCTTCACCTGCAGTATCGTCTGAGACCAGCCACCCGGACAGCTGATGAAATTGTGGGTTTGTACACTCGAAGAATTTCTGTAAACAGTCATAAAACGTCTCAGGGAAGCTCATCTGCGTGCTCGTCGTCCTTCAACTGACTGCAGTTCAACGTCATAACCGACTTCAGTGGACAAATGCTCACCTTCGATGGGCACTGGCACACTGGAGAAGTGTGCTCTTCACAGATAAATCCCAGTTTCAACTGTACCGGGCAGATGGCAGACGTATGGCGTGGTGTGGGTGAGCGTTTTGCTGATGTCAACGTTTTTAACATTGTAAATAAGAATTTGTTCTGACTTGCCTAGTTCAAAAAGGTTAAATAAAAAAAGATTTAAAAAACAGTGCCCCTGGTAACACAGTTGTATTTTATCGATGACAGTTTGAATGCACAGAGATACCATGATGAGATCCAGAGGTCCATTGTCGTGCCATTCATCCGCCGCCATCACCTCATGTTTCAGCATGATAATGCACGGCCCCATGTCGCAAGGATCTGTACACAATTCCTGGAAGCTGAAAATGTCCCAGATCTTCCATGGCCTCCATACTCACCAGACATGTCACCCATTGTGCATGTTTGGGGTGCTCTGGATCAACGTGTACGACAGCATGTTCCAGTTCTCGCCAATATCCAGCAACACACAGACATTGAAGAGGAGTGGGACAACATTCCACAGGCCATAATCAACAGCCTGATCAACTCTGTGAAGGAGATATGTCCCACTGCATAAGGTGGTCACACCAGATACTGACTGGTTTTCTGATCTGTGCACCTACCTTTTTATTAAAGGTATCTGTGACCAACAGACGCATATCTGTATTCCCAGTCATGTGAAATCCATAGATTAGGGCCTAATGAATGTATTTCAATTAACTGATTTCCTTATATGAACTATAAATCTTTGAAATTATTGTATGTTGCGTTCATATTTTTGTTCAGTGTAGTCAAAGAATAAATACAAACTAGAAAATAGTATTTTGCTATTTAAGCCTCCCTTTGAAACATTCTCATGTGCTTTTGACAGCGTGCAGATCGTTCTTTATCACCAGCTCAACATCATCTCGCTAACACACCTCACTCACCTGACCTGTAGTAGCCTAGGGTTGTTAGGAGACCCTCCTGAACACACTGACTCACAGCAGCCTGCAAGACCTTCCTCATCTCCTCCTCCTCTTCAACACCCATTTCTCCTGTCTTTTCATCTGTCTGAGAAAAAGATCATCATGACCTGTGCTGCACTGTGTGTGTGTGTCTACCTGGTGATTTCTCCTCACCTGTTTGTCGGGGTGCAGCTGTGTGTGTGTGTGTGTGTGTGTGTGTGTGTGTGTCTACCTGGTGATTTCTCCTCACCTGTTTGTCGGGGTGCAGCTGTGTGTGTGTGTGTGTGTGTGTGTGTGTGTGTGTGTCTACCTGGTGATTTCTCCTCACCTGTTTGTCGGGGTGCAGCTGTGTGTGTGTGTGTGTGTGTGTGTGTCTACCTGGTGATTTCTCCTCACCTGTTTGTCGGGGTGCAGCTTGTGTGTGTGTGTGTGTGTGTGTGTGTGTGTGTGTGTGTGTGTGTGTGTGTGTATACCTGGTGATTTCTTCTCACCTGTTTGTCGGGGTGCAGCTGTGTGTGAATGTGTGTGTGTGTGTGTGTGTGTGTGTGTGTGTGTGTGTGTGTGTGTGTGTGTCTGTCTGGTGATTTCTCCTCACCTGTTTGTCGGGGTGCAGCTGTGTGTGTGTGTGTCTGTCTGGTGATTTCTCCTCACCTGTTTGTCGGGGTGCAGCTGTGTGTGAATGTGTGTCTGTCGTTGCAGACAGAAGGATGGGGGTATTGTATTCTCGTCTCTCAGGTATGCCTTCTCTAGAGCGCGGGTACTGATGCCCGCTCGCTGGCACTCCTGGAGCAGCATGTGGAACTCTGCCACCTCCACCTGGGCAGGTAAACACACAGCACCATACTGTGCCCCCACCAGAGCCTGCAGCGCCACCCACAGGACACACAGAGAAGTACAGGAGTTACTACATGTACTAAGTAGGGTGTAGGGGTTGATTTGGGACGTTGATGTGGTGCCTTACCACTAGGTAGGGTCCGTCAGAGCTTTCTCTACACGCCTGTAGTAGCTTTTGTCTAGTCTGTTGGTCTGGCCCGGTTCTGGGATCACTTGCCTCATAAGGGTCTATCACCTACATACACATGACAGAAAATCCTATTGAATCAGACCTTTAATAGCTTCCTTAGTTCACAGCAAAAGCTGGGCCTAGTATTGTCACCGGAGTCAGCTTAAGTATGTGTGGGTCTACTTAACTACAATATTCTGGAGAGAGATGATTTACTATCAAACATATAGTATGATGTATTATCGTTCACACAGCTGTAAAAATACATTTACAAAACATCTAGTCCATCTGAATATGGGTTTTGTTCAACAAGCTCATAACTCCTGCTGCTCAACGGAGATAATAACTTCACAAACACATAATATTGCCTGAAGGTAAACTGACACTCAACACACACACAGTCACTCAGCACCTGTTCATACTCAACAATAACACTCCCCTCCCCTGCTCTCTCTTCATCATTGTGAGAACATCCTCTATCCCCTACCAATCAACAGTAGAATGTGTTGAGTTGAACTGCACCTAAAGACTGGCTTCTGTAGAGGCCTTGATCTCACACTCCGCGTCTCTCCACCATGAGGGGTACTGAATAGTTCACCAACTGCCATGATACAGAACCAGCTAAATAAGACCTGCCTACAGTATGATACAGGACCAGCTAAATAAGACCTGCCTACAGTATGATACAGGACCAGCTAAATAAGACCTGCCTACAGTATGATACAGGACCAGCTAAATAAGACCTGCCTACAGTATGATACAGGACCAGCTAAATAAGACCTGCCTACAGTATGACCAGCTAAATAAGACCTGCCTACAGTATGACCAGCTAAATAAGACCTGCCTACAGTATGATACAGGACCAGCTAAATAAGACCTGCCTACAGTATGATACAGGACCAGCTAAATAAGGCCTGCCTACAGTATGATACAGGACCAGCTAAATAAGACCTGCCTACAGTATGACCAGCTAAATAAGACCTGCCTACAGTATGACCAGCTAAATAAGACCTGCCTACAGTATGATACAGGACCAGCTAAATAAGACCTGCCTACAGTATGATACAGGACCAGCTAAATAAGACCTGCCTACAGTATGATACAGGACCAACTAAATAAGACCTGCCTACAGTATGACCAGCTAAATAAGACCTGCCTACAGTATGACCAGCTAAATAAGACCTGCCTACAGTATGATACAGGACCAGCTAAATAAGACCTGCCTACAGTATGATACAGGACCAGCTAAATAAGACCTGCCTACAGTATGATACAGGACCAGCTAAATAAGACCTGCCTACAGTATGATACAGGACCAGCTAAATAAGACCTGCCTACAGTATGATACAGGACCAGCTAAATAAGACCTGCCTACAGTATGATACAGGACCAGCTAAATAAGGCCTGCCTACAGTATGATACAGGACCAGCTAAATAAGGCCTGCCTACAGTATGATACAGGACCAGCTAAATAAGACCTGCCTACAGTATGATACAGGACCAACTAAATAAGACCTGCCTACAGTATGACACAGGACCAGCTAAATAAGACCTGCCTACAGTATGACCAGCTGATTGGAGAAGACCTGCCTACAGTATGATATCCATTGCAACATCAAAACAGAGGTGACCTCTCACCTTGAAGTCCAGTCCGTGTGTGTGTCTGCAGTGCTCCCTCAGCCTGGGAAACACACTTTCTCTCAGAGCCCTGCGTTCCACAACAGAGTCTAGACCGCACACAGTGGTTATACACCCATTCCTTCTCCAATCAGTATCATACAGCACACAGTGGTTATACACCCATTCCTTCTCCAATCAGTATCATACAGCACACAGTGGTTATACACCCATTCCTTCTCCAATCAGTATCATACAGCACACAGTGGTTATACACCCATTCCTTCTCCAATCAGTATCATACAGCACACAGTGGTTATACACCCATTCCTTCTCTAATCAGTATCATACAGCACACAGTGGTTATACACCCATTCCTTCTCTAATCAGTATCATACAGCACACAGTGGTTATACACCCATTCCTTCTCTAATCAGTATCATACAGCACACACAGTCAGACCTGCTGTACCTTCTGGATTAGAACACAGGTAAACCTTGATACAGGACTTGCATGATGCTGTTCGGGAGTCGTCCATGAGTCTGTCAGAGGCAACAAAAATATATAAACTGAAAATAGCATCCACACGGGACAAAAAAATGATATATGGAAACTATTTAGTAGGACCAAAGTAACAAACTAGCACAGGCTAGTGAGTCCTGCCTAAACGATTCTCCCTTCCCCCCCCACGCCCAGTCTCTCCTCCCCCTCGCTGTTCCCGTCAGGAAACTGCCTTCTGATGCTCTTCTGGATAATGAACACACCCTCTCTCAGATTCACACACTAGACAGATTTTGTATCTTATAAGTCTACTGTGAATAACAAAAATGGCAATAAAATTATTTTTCCAATCCGTTTTATTATTTAACATTTGTACACAATAAATACAAACTTTTTTTTTTTACAGCCAATAATATGCAGAAATAATTTTGCACCTGTTCTCAATGTTGTCACCATGGCAACAGACAGAAGAGATGCCTGTTGTTCAACTACACTGATTTAGCAGCTCGGAAACATCTCCAAATCAAAACAAAATCAAATAGATATATAAAAATGCTAAAATAAAGTAAAACTACAGGACTGTTGTATAGAGGAAGATTACAGAGTTATATTCAGAGATGAACCATAACAACAGACATATTGTAATAAAGTGTTGGCTTGATCAGTGGGTGAGAACAGCTTTCTGACAAGATGGAGGACGTTGATGTTAACCATAAACTTCAAAACAAGTTTGATAAACGTTCTAAAGATGTAAGAGAGATCAAGGAGAGGGCGTGGTTTAGAGCAGACCAAACTAGCCAAGCAAAGATAGGATCGTATCCTTCCTCCTCTCGCAGTATAATCACTCTCAAAGCTCATACACCACCTAAAACTAACAAATACACATTCTCACTACAATCATTCAATATTCCTTAGAAATGTTTCATAATTCAAATCAAATATATGTATATATATATATTTTATAACACCTCACCCTCCAAGACCAAATGGTTCCCTGTCTTCTGTAGAACACGATGCTGGGTCAAAGGTTAGGGGTCAGAGGTTAGGGGCCAGAGGATAGGGGTGAAATGTTAGGGGTCAGAGGTTAGGGGCCAGAGGATAGGGGTGAAAGGTTAGGGGTCAGAGGTTAGGGGCCAGAGGATAGGGGTGAAATGTTAGGGGTCAGAGGTTAGGGGTCAGAGGATAGGGGTGAAATGTTAGGGGTCAGAGGTTAGGGGTCAGAGGTTAGGAAGGTGCAGCCAGAATGAGACAGCAACACTGAAAAACAACAGAAATACAAACAAGAGAATAAAACCAATCGAAGGGAATAAAGTGCTATGATTTCTCCCTAGGTTGGGTTTAGGAAGGCTTGCTTGAAGGGGCTGGTAATGGATATTGACCTACGGTAAGGTACATCCTCACAGGGTGTTGAATCTTCTATACGATAGGGCATATCACCGTAAAAGAAACGATCATTGTGGCAGGTTTGAAATGTGCAAGCCAATCGCTGTGTGAAATGTTAGGACCTAATTTATCAGCCTGAAGTGCTTTCCAAATCTACACAACATCATATGTCAAAGTTCAAGGGTCAAACTGAAAGGTTACAAGTGAGACCAGACCCTTTCCCACATCTACCTCTTCCTCCTCAGTAACTTCAGGGGCTCAGTAGAGAGGTGATCAATATACCATTAATTGCTTAGTGGGTAGGACGCGGAATCAAAATCCAACCAACGTGATTGGTGATTGAAACAACGTAAACTTCCTGGTTTCAATAATAAAAACATGGCTACAGTCTTAAAACAGGAATGCACAAAAAGGTGGCAAAAAGCATCTCCTCTGGACATGTTGTCCTCTGTGGTGCAGCTCCTCTGGACATGCTGTCCTCTGGTCATGTTGTCCTCTGTGGTGCAGCTCCTCTGGACATGTTGTCCTCTGTGGTGCAGCTCCTCTGGTCATGTTGTCCTCTGGTCATGTTGTCCTCTGTGGTGCAGCTCCTCTGGTCATGTTGTCCTCTGTGGTGCAGCTCCTCTGGACATGTTGTCCTCTGGACATGTTGTCCCCTGTGGTGCAGCTCCTCTGGACATGTTGTCCTCTGTGGTGCAGCTCCTCTGGACATGCTGTCCTCCGGTCATGTTGTCCTCTGTGGTGCAGCTCCTCTGGTCATGTTGTCCTCTGTGGTGCAGCTCCTCTGGTCATGTTGTCCTCTGTGGTGCAGCTCCTCTGGTCATGTTGTCCTCTGGACATGTTGTCCTCTGTGGTGCAGCTCCTCTGGACATGTTGTCCTCTGGTCATGTTGTCCTCTGCGGTGCAGCTCCTCTGGTCATGTTGTCCTCTGGTCATGTTGTCCTCTGGTCATGTTGTCCTCTGTGGTGCAGCTCCTCTGGTCATGTTGTCCTCTGTGGTGCAGCTCCTCTGGTCATGTTGTCCTCTGTGGTGCAGCTCCTCTGGTCATGTTGTCCTCTGTGGTGCAGCTCCTCTGGTCATGTTGTCCTCTGTGGTGCAGCTCCTCTGGTCATGTTGTCCTCTGGACATGTTGTCCTCTGTGGTGCAGCTCCTCTGGACATGTTGTCCTCTGGTCATGTTGTCCTCTGCGGTGCAGCTCCTCTGGTCATGTTGTCCTCTGGTCATGTTGTCCTCTGTGGTGCAGCTCCTCTGGTCATGTTGTCCTCTGTGGTGCAGCTCCTCTGGTCATGTTGTCCTCTGGTCATGTTGTCCTCTGTGGTGCAGCTCCTCTGGTCATGTTGTCCTCTGTGGTGCAGCTCCTCTGGACATGTTGTCCTCTGGACATGTTGTCCTCTGTGGTGCAGCTCCTCTGGTCATGTTGTCCTCTGTGGTGCAGCTCCTCTGGTCATGTTGTCCTCTGTGGTGCAGCTCATCTGGTCATGTTGTCCTCTGTGGTGCAGCTCCTCTGGTCATGTTGTCCTCTGTGGTGCAGCTCCTCTGGACATGTTGTCCTCTGTGGTGCAGCTCCTCTGGACATGTTGTCCTCTGTGGTGCAGCTCCTCTGGACATGTTGTCCTCTGTGGTGCAGCTCCTCTGGACATGTTGTCCTCTGTGGTGCAGCTCCTCTGGTCATGTTGTCCTCTGTGGTGCAGCTCCTCTGGTCATGTTGTCCTCTGGACATGTTGTCCTCTGTGGTGCAGCTCCTCTGGACATGTTGTCCTCTGGTCATGTTGTCCTCTGCGGTGCAGCTCCTCTGGTCATGTTGTCCTCTGGTCATGTTGTCCTCTGGTCATGTTGTCCTCTGGTCATGTTGTCCTCTGTGGTGCAGCTCCTCTGGTCATGTTGTCCTCTGTGGTGCAGCTCCTCTGGTCATGTTGTCCTCTGGTCATGTTGTCCTCTGTGGTGCAGCTCCTCTGGTCATGTTGTCCTCTGTGGTGCAGCTCCTCTGGACATGTTGTCCTCTGGACATGTTGTCCTCTGTGGTGCAGCTCCTCTGGTCATGTTGTCCTCTGTGGTGCAGCTCCTCTGGTCATGTTGTCCTCTGTGGTGCAGCTCCTCTGGTCATGTTGTCCTCTGTGGTGCAGCTCCTCTGGTCATGTTGTCCTCTGTGGTGCAGCTCCTCTGGTCATGTTGTCCTCTGTGGTGCAGCTCCTCTGGACATGTTGTCCTCTGTGGTGCAGCTCCTCTGGACATGTTGTCCTCTGTGGTGCAGCTCCTCTGGACATGTTGTCCTCTGTGGTGCAGCTCCTCTGGTCATGTTGTCCTCTGTGGTGCAGCTCCTCTGGTCATGTTGTCCTCTGGTCATGTTGTCCTCTGTGGTGCAGCTCCTCTGGTCATGTTGTCCTCTGTGGTGCAGCTCCTCTGGTCATGTTGTCCTCTGTGGTGCAGCTCCTCTGGTCATGTTGTCCTCTGTGGTGCAGCTCCTCTGGACATGTTGTCCTCTGTGGTGCAGCTCCTCTGGTCATGTTGTCCTCTGTGGTGCAGCTCCTCTGGTCATGTTGTCCTCTGTGGTGCAGCTCCTCTGGTCATGTTGTCCTCTGTGGTGCAGCTCCTCTGGTCATGTTGTCCTCTGTGGTGCAGCTCCTCTGGTCATGTTGTCCTCTGTGGTGCAGCTCCTCTGGTCATGTTGTCCTCTGTGGTGCAGCTCCTCTGGTCATGTTGTCCTCTGTGGTGCAGCTCCTCTGGTCATGTTGTCCTCTGTGGTGCAGCTCCTCTGGACATGTTGTCCTCTGTGGTGCAGCTCCTCTGGTCATGTTGTCCTCTGTGGTGCAGCTCCTCTGGTCATGTTGTCCTCTGTGGTGCAGCTCCTCTGGTCATGTTGTCCTCTGTGGTGCAGCTCCTCTGGACATGTTGTCCTCTGTGGTGCAGCTCCTCTGGTCATGTTGTCCTCTGTGGTGCAGCTCCTCTGGTCATGTTGTCCTCTGTGGTGCAGCTCCTCTGGTCATGTTGTCCTCTGTGGTGCAGCTCCTCTGGTCATGTTGTCCTCTGGACATGTTGTCCTCTGTGGTGATGTTGTTTTCTGCACCCTTCTCTTCTTCCCTTCTTTTCGGGTGGACCTCTGGGTTCGTTCATTCAGTCGTTTAAATACAGTCTCTCTCCACTCAACACCCCACTCACTCAGACTCCAGCAGAGATACACCAGAGAGAGAGAGATGCCCGGTCCAACACATAACCAGAACAGGGGTCTCTGACAGGCCGTCAGAGAAATGCAAGTATCAGTATCTATGTCTGAAGGATAAACAAGAAGCCTGACAGGGGATTCAACCACAGCTGTAAAAACACTGACCCTATCTCTTAGAGCACTTCCTATTGACGACTACATATCAATGATACAAACACACGCTCAGCGTTGAAGCTGAGGAGACTTATCTGTGTGTGTGTGTGTGTCTGTGTGAATGGTTACCACTGATCCATACAAACTGCAAATAGACAGAACAGTCTGTCTGAGGAGAGAGAGATGGAGGTGTTAAAGAACATTCAGGGAGGATCCAGCCCCACCTTTCTGTCTCTCTCTCTCTCTCTCTCTCTGTCTCTCTCTCTCTCTCTCTGTCTCTCTCTCTCTCTCTCTCTCTCTCTGTCTCTCTCTCTCTCTGTCTCTCTCTCTCTCTGTCTCTCTCTCTCTCTCTGTCTCTCTCTCTCTCTGTCTCTCTCTCTCTCTCTCTCTCTGTCTCTCTCTCTGTCTCTCTGTCTCTCTCTGTCTCTCTCTCTGTCTCTCTCTCTCTCTCTCTCTCTGTCTCTCTCCCTCCATCTCACCATACCCTTTAACTGTATGTACAATGCTATTTCAGGTTGACATACGGATCAACTTCTACTACATATAAAATAGATACTCCAATCAGCGGGTTGGGCTAATATGAAACGTTGCGATGACAACAGTAATGTACTGTACTAATCCACATTAAACACGTATGATACGACTATATATGGCAAGAACAGGGGAAACCCAGCTCTCCTCCTCAACATGTCTCCTTTTCATTCTCCTCTTCCTCCCGCTCTTCCTCCTTTCATTCAAAATGGCTGCCAGATGGGAGCAAAGTTAAGGCAACAGACAGTCTGACACAGAGGGAGAGGAGGGGTGAGCAGGGAGGGGCTGCTACTCCTTGTTGCTAGGAGACAGAATCATCTTCCTTCCCTTGTTTCTTCCAAGTGGAGGGAGGTAGGGGGGAGAGAAGGGGGAGTTCTATGGTTCAAAGGTTAGAGGTAAAGCCCAGTTCAAAGTTCAGTCCCTCAGGTCTGCAGGGCAGCGCTGTGCTGTCTGTCTGTCTGTCTGTCCTGCTGCCCGTCACACCAGTGTGATCTCCACCTCCTCAGTCTTCTCTGCTTTTTTGCGAGGTTTCTGCTTGGGGGGCGGGGGGGCTGCACGGACCTATGGGGCGGGAGAGAGGGAGGGGCATTAAACACATATCTGATCTACATATAGTAATGCCTTTAAATCCAAACTGCTTCTCCCAATACTGGCCTTGATCTACATATAGTAATGCCTTTAAATCCACACTGCTTCTCCCAATACTGGCCTTGATCTACATATAGTAATGCCTTTAAATCCACACTGCTTCTCCCAATACTGGCCTTGATCTACATATAGTAATGCCTTTAAATCCACACTGCTTCTCCCAATACTGGCCTTGATCTACATATAGTAATGCCTTTAAATCCACACTGCTTCTCCCAATACTGGCCTTGATCTACGCCTGCTGAAAAGTTGAGCATTTGGGGTGGCTTACAGGTCGTAGTTTGCTAGGGCCTCCGTCGGGAGTGAATCGGGGGGGCTGGGGGAGCTCTGGAGACACTGGACTCAGAGCTGAACTATGATCTGATGAGAGAGACAGAGAGAAAGGGACAGAGAGACAGAAAGAGAGAGAGAGAGAAAGAGAGTGCGTGAGAGAGAAAGAGAGTGTGAGAGAGAGAAAGAGAGAGAGAGAGTGAGACAGATAAAGTCAGAGAGAGAGAGATGTACTCTTTTTACAGTCTTACCGACTGTATGTAATTGTCATGTTACTCTTTCTTACATGTGTAAAAACAAAACCCAGCATTGGTCGCTCTCTTACTGTGAGTGGGTCCCTTGTGCGTTGAGGGAGGCGGCTTGTGTTCCCCGTTGACAGAGGGTGATCGAGGGAGGGGCGGAGGGGTGGGGGTGTCTGGGGTGGCATAGGGGCTGCACGGGGGCTGGTCATACAGAGGGAGGGGTGGCAGGGAGGTGGGCAGCCTCGAAGATGGAGAGATCTGGAAGGGGGAGGAAAGATACAAAGATGGAGAGAGGGAAAATTAAGGGTTAGAGGACAATGTCAATCATCTTTCACAGATTCTGCATATCGAGACTTATTCATAACCATTGAAAACACAGTCTCCATATCATTGTTCTCCAGGCCGACAGGCAGGAAGTGAGCCAGGCAACGGACCCAAACCAAGATAACAGAGCTGTTATTCTCAGAGGACTAGAGTAGCTCTTATCACACTGTTATCTAGAGTAAACAACTCCTGCTAAACTCCAGGAAGGATATGACCACTCCTAAACCAATCACAGAACTAGACATAACAGCCAAACAGACACATTAATGGACGCCATGTTTCATCATGGACCCAAATACACTACATGACCAAAAGTATGTGGACACCTGCTCAACGAACATCTCATTCCAAAATCATGGACATTAATATGGAGTTGGTCCCCCCTTTGCTGCTATAACAGCCTCCACTCTTCTGGGAGGGTTTTCCACTAGATGTTGAAACATTGCTGCGGGGACAAGAGCATTAGTGAGATTGGGCACTGATGTTGGGTGATTATGCCTGACTCGCAATCGGCGTTCCAATTCATCCCAAAGGTGTTCGATGGGGTTGAGGTCAGGGCTCTGTGCAGGCCAGTCAAGTTCTTCCACACCGATCTCAACAAACTATGTCCTTATGGACCTCACTTTGTGCACGGGGGTTTTATCATGCTGAAACAGGAAAGAGCCTTCCCTAAACTGTTGGCACAAAGTTGGAAGCACAGAATCGTCTAGAATGTCATTGTATGCTGTAGCGTTAAGATTTCCCTTCACTGGAACAAAGGGGCCTAGCCCGAACCATGAAAAACAGCCCTAGACCATTAGTCCTCCTCCACCACCAAACTTTACAGTTGGCACAATGCATTGGGGCAGGTAGCGTTCTTATGGCATCCGCCAAACCCAGATTTGTCCGTCGCATTGCCAGATGGTGATTCATCACTCCAGAGAATGCGTTTCCACTGCTTCAGAGTCCAATGGCGACGAGCTTTAAAACCACTCCAATGCTTGTCATTGCACATGGAGACCTTAGGCTTGTGTGCGGCTGCTCGGCCATGGAAACCCATTTCATGAAGCTCCCAACGAACAATTCTTGTGCTGACGTTGCTTCCAGAGTTTGGAACTCGGTAGTGAGTGTTGCAACTGAGGACAGGTGTTTGTACGCGCTTCAGCACTCGGCGGTCCCGTTCTGTGAGCTTGTGTAGCCTACCACTTTGAGGATGAACCGTTGTTGCTCTTAGACATTTCCACTTCACAATAACAGCACTTAAAGATGACCGGGGCAGCTCTAGGAGGGCAGAAATTTGATGAACTGACTTGTTGGAAAGGTGGCATCCTATGGCGGTGCCACGTTGAAAGTCACAGAGCTCTTCAGTAAGGTCATTCTACTGCCAATGTTTGTCTATTGAGATTGCATGGCCGTGCGCTCGGTTTTATACACCTGTCAACAACGGGTCTGGCTGAAATAGCCTAATCCACTAAATTGAAGGGGTGTCCACATACTTATGTAAATATAGTGTATGTACAAAACCCTTGAATGAGTAGGTGTTTCCAAACTTTTGACTGGTACTGTAGCTGTGTGTATGCGTGCGTGCATTTGTGTGTGTGTGTGTATGTGTTTCTGCTCTCAAGTGTGTGCATGTGTTTACCAGTGTGTGTGCTCCGTTCTCCCCGCTCTCAGTCAGGTCCTCCACCAGTACAGAAGGGAAGACTCCCACTCGTCCGTTAAACTCTCCCTCCCAGAAGCCATCGTCAGTTTGGGTGTCTCTGTTGAGCAGACGGATGACAGCCCCCTCTGGGAAGGACAGTTCCTCATCCGCCTGGCCTGCGTAGTCATATAGCGCCCTCACAAAACTCACTGGGGAGAGGGACAGCGGGGGAAGAGGGAGGGAGGGAGGGAGAGGGACAGCGGGGGAGGACGGAGGGAAGGGGGAGGAGGGAGGGAGGGAGAGGAGAGGGGGAGAGGGACAGCGGGGAGGAGGGAAGGAAGGGGAGGACGGAGGGAGAGGGACAGCGGGGGAGGAGGGAGGGAAGGGGAGGAGGGAGGGAGAGGAGGAGAGGGGGAGGAGGGAGGGAGGGGAGGAGGGAGGGAGAGAGAGGAAAGGGGAGGAGGGAGGGAGGGGGAGGAGGGAGGGAGAGAGAGGAAAGGGGAGGAGGGAGTGAGGGGGAGGAGGGAGGGAGAGGAGAGGAGAGAGAGGGGGGAAGAGGGAGGGAAGGGGAGGAGGGAGGGAGAGGAGAGAGAGAGGGAGGGAGAGGAGAGAGAGAGGGGGAGGAGGGAGGGAGAGGAGAGAGAGGGGGGATGAGAGAGAGAGAGGGGGGTGAGAAGAGGATTATCACTTAATTCTGGAAAAATAAATGAGGCTTGAACCTATTGAAGTGAGTTAACACACACTGGGTTCTGATCTGTTCCCATCAATGTCAAGATATGACATAAAAGTTGAAAATGTTTCTATAGTCTTTGAGAGTGTTTTGTATTTGCCTAGTTTTTGTGAATGTGTGTGTGTGTGTGTTCTTACAGCTGGCGTCTCCGTTGATGCTGCCTGTGTGTATCTCTGGCTCGGTGGAGTTGGAGGAGGTGTGTGAGCGTGCGTCCAGCGCAGCGAGAGACTGGAGCATGCTCAGTAGGCTGTTCGAGGTGGGGAACTGAAGATACTTCTCTGGTACGTAGCCAATCAGCCCCCTCTTATTCCTTGCCTGAAACAACCAATTACACAACAGGATGTTAAGACCGTTAACCAATTACAGAGCTCTGTGTTAAAGGACAACCCTGGTCAAAAACATGAAAGAGGACTATATTCGACAGTGCTGTGTGTTTACTGTCTGAATGTTGTTGTTACCTTGACCCAGTCCTCCATGTCTCCATCCTCTATCACCTCCAACATCTCATGCTCCTCTATACTCAACTCATCTGGCTGAGATGCCTAGACACACAGAGAGACAGACAGAGAGGGAGAGCGAGACAGAGAAAGAGACAGAGAGAGAGAGAGAGAGAGAGAGAGAGAGAGAGAGACAGAGAGACAGAGAAAGAGAGACAGACAGACAGAGAGAGAGAGCGAGACAGAGAAAGAGACAGAGAGAGAGAGAGAGAGAGAGACAGAGAGACAGAGAAAGAGAGACAGACAGACAGAGAGAGAGAGCGAGACAGAGAAAGAGAGACAGACAGAGAGAGACAGAGAGAGAGAGCGAGACAGAGAAAGAGAGACAGACAGACAGACAGAGAGACAGACAGACAGACAGACAGACAGACAGACAGACAGACAGACAGACAGACAGACAGACAGAGAGCGAGACAGAGAAAGAGAGACAGACAGAGAGGGAGAGCGAGACAGAGAAAGAGAGACAGACAGACAGCGAGAGAGCGAGGGAGAGCGAGAGAGCGAGACAGAGAAAGAGAGACAGACAGAGAGAGAGAGACAGACAGAGAGAGAGAGAGCGAGTGAAAGACAGGAAAGGGGAGAAGGGAGGAGAAAGTAGAAAATGAGGATAATAAACAATGGACAATACAGACAACTGATATTTCATGGCTCTAACCTTCCATATGTTACATAACCCAGTGTTCAGATAGCTGGGGCTCCCTGATTCTGACCTGATGGGTGGGGCCCTCTGATTCTGACCTGATAGCTGGGGCCCTCTGATTCTGACCTGATAGCTGGGGCCCTCTGATTCTGACCAGATAGCTGGGGCCCTCTGATTCTGACCTGATAGCTGGGGCCCTCTGATTCTGACCTGATAGCTGGGGCCCTCTGATTCTGACCTGATAGCTGGGGCCCTCTGATTCTGACCTGATGGGTGGGGCCCTCTGATTCTGACCTGATAGCTGGGGCCCTCTGATTCTGACCTGATAGCTGGGGCTCTCTGACCATGTGGGTGGGGCACCCTGACTTGACTGTGTGGGTGGGGCACCCTGACCTGACTGTGTGGGTGGGGCACCCTGACCTGACTGTGTGGGTGGGGCACCCTGACCTGACTGTGTGGGTGGGGCACCCTGACCTGACTGTGTGGGAACAAAACAAGCTTACATAGCTCTTTTACACACTTTCATCTTAATGTACATATTGCTACATAATCTGTCTAGATAAAGAATGTGTGGAAATACATTATCTAGCACAGCTAAGCAAATACATTGTTCAGTGTGTGTGTGTGTGTGCGTGTGTGTGTATTACCTTGTATGAGTAGAGGACTTTGCAGGTGAGTGGGTAGTTCCTGAGGGTCCCAGAGGGGCTAGAGCTGCTGTCATCAAACACCTCCATGTTCTCCTCACACTCCTCACCCTCCGACCGCTCCAGATCAACCGGGCCCTACACACAGACACGTCACAATGAGCTACTTCCAAATGATCCAGTGTGGTTCCGTCTAACTCCTTGTCCTCTCTGGTTCTCTCCAGTTCTCTCCCCTTGTCCTCTCTGGTTCTCTCCAGTTCTCTCTCCTTGTCCTCTCTGGTTCTCTCCAGTTCTCTCCCCTTGTCCTCTCTGGTTCTCTCCAGTTCTCTCTCCTTGTCCTCTCTGGTTCTCTCTGGTTCTCTCCAGTTCTCTCTCCTTGTCCTCTCTGGTTCTCTCCAGTTCTCTCTCCTTGTCCTCTCTGGTTCTCTCTGGTTCTCTCCAGTTCTCTCTCCTTGTCCTCTCTGGTTCTCTCCAGTTCTCTCTCCTTGTCCTCTCTGGTTCTCTCCAGTTCTCTCTCCTTGTCCTCTCTGGTTCTCTCCAGTTCTCTCCTTGTCCTCTCTGGTTCTCTCCAGTTCTCTCTCCTTGTCCTTCTGAGTCAGGTGATATGAAGGGCGTCGATGTAAAACCTTTATGTCCTGACCCCTCCTCCACCTTTCCTCAGGGAATCTCTTTGGCTCAAGGAGATCAGGTGATCCAGGTGGCATATGGGCCCGCCCCCATTGAGACCGGACACAGCAACCCAACCAGGACAGACAGCTGTGTGTGTTTAAAACTCACTATGTTCCTGATGAAAAGCTAAGACATCACTAATCTCTACACCTCCATCGGAGCAGAAAAACAGCAGCTGTGTGTGTGTTTAAAACTCACTATGTTCCTGATGAAAAGCTAAGACATCACTAATCTCTACACCTCCATCGGAGCAGAAAAACAACAGCTGTGTGTGTGTGGACGTGTTTAACCAGAAGTCTCCATAAGAATAGAAAACAAACAAACATTTGACCAACTGGGGACATTTTCTTAGTCTCCACAAAATCCCCACAAGGTCAAATGCTATTTCTAGAGGGTTTAGGGTTCAGGTTAGAATTAGAATTAAAATTAGGTTTAGGGAAAATAGGATTTTGAATGGGACTGAATTGTGCGTCCCCACAAGGTTAGCTGTACAAGACCGTGTGTGTGTGACCAACCAGGTGTTCCCCTCTCTGCATATATTCCTCCTACTGTAAGCAGAGGAATATGTTTCCTCTTCTTATCTCGGTTAAGACATTTAGCTTAGAATGAGGACATAAAAGAAAAAGAGAAAAATAGTCATTTCTGCTTTAATAATAGTAGCTATGTGACCAGATGTTATTGGTCACATACACATGGTTAGCAGATGTTATTGGTCACATACACATGGTTAGCAGATGTTATTGGTCACATACACATGGTTAGCAGATGTTATTGGTCACATACACATGGTTAGCAGATGTTATTGGTCACATTGTTAGCAGATGTTATTGGTCACATGGTTAGCAGATGTTATTGGTCACATGGTTAGCAGATGTTATTGGTCACATACACATGGTTAACAGATGTTATTGGTCACATGGTTAGCAGATGTTATTGGTCACATACACATGGTTAGCAGATGTTATTGGTCACATGGTTAGCAGATGTTATTGGTCACATACACACGTTTAACAGATGTTATTGGTCACATGGTTAGCAGATGTTATTGGTCACATACACGTGGTTAGCAGATGTTAATGGTCACATGGTTAGCAGATGTTATTGGTCACATACACATGGTTAGCAGATGCTATTGGTCACATGGTTAGCAGATGTTATTGGTCACATACACATGGTTAGCAGATGTTATTGGTCACATACACATGGTTAGCAGATGTTATTGGTCACATGGTTAGCAGATGTTATTGGTCACATACATGTGGTTAGCAGATGTTATTGGTCACATACACGTGGTTAGCAGATGTTAATGGTCACATGGTTAGCAGATGTTATTGGTCACATACACATGGTTAGCAGATGTTATTGGTCACATGGTTAGCAGATGTTATTGGTCACATACACATGGTTAGCAGATGTTATTGGTCACATACACATGGTTAGCAGATGTTATTGGTCACATGGTTAGCAGATGTTATTGGTCACATACATGTGGTTAGCAGATGTTATTGGTCACATGGTTAGCAGATGTTATTGGTCACATACATGGTTAGCAGATGTTAATGGTCACATGGTTAGCAGATGTTATTGGTCACATACACGTGTTTAGCAGATGTTATTGGTCACATACACATGGTTAGCAGATGTTATTGGTCACATACACATGGTTAGCAGATGTTATTGGTCACATACACGTGTTTAACAGATGTTATTGCAGTTGTAGCAAAATGCTTGTGTTTCTAGCTCCGACAGTGCAGTAATATCTAACAAGTAATATCTAACAATTTTCACAACATATACCCAATACACACAAATCTAAGTAAAGGAATGGAATTAACAATATATCAATATATGGACGAGCAATGTCAGAGTGGCATAGACTAAGATACAGTAGTATAGAATACATTATATACATATGAGATGAGAAATACAAAATATGTGAACATTATTAAAGTGATTAGTGATCCATTTATTAAAATGGCCAGTGATTTCAAGTCTATGTATATAGGCAACAACTTCTATGTGTTAGTGATGGCTATTTAACAGTCTGATGGCCTTGACATAGAAGCTGTTTTTCAGTCTCTCGGTCCCCGCTTTGATGGACCTGTACAGACCTCGCCTTCTGGATGATAGCGGGGTGAACAGGCAGTGGCTCGGGTGGTTGTTGTCCTTGATGATCTTTTGGCCTTCCTGTGACATTGGGTGCTGTAAGTGTCCTGGAGGGCAGGTAGTTTGGCAGGTAGTTTGCCCCCGGTGATGCATTGGGCAGATCGCACCACCCTCCGGAGAGCCCTGCAGTTGCGGTTGGTGCAGTTGCCGTACCAAGCGGTGATACAGCCCGACAGGATGCTCTCAATTGTCCACCTGTAAAGGTTTGTGAGGGTTTTAGGTGCCAAGCCAAATTTCTTCAGCTTCCTGAGGTTGAAGAGGTGCATTTGCGCCTTCTTCACCACACAGTCTGTGTGGGTGGACCATTTTAGTTTGTCCGTGATGTGTATGCTGAGGAACTTGAAGCTTTCCACCTTCTCCACTGCGGTCCCGTTGATGTAGATGGGGGGGGTGCTCTCTCTGCTGTTTCCTGAAGTCCATGATCCTCTCCTTTGTTTTGTTGACGTTGAGTGAGAGGTTATTTCCTGGCACCACACTCCCAGAGCCCTCACCTCCCCCCTGCAGGCTGTCTCGTCCTTGTTGGTAATCAAGCCTACCACTGTAGTGTCGTCTGCAAACTTGATGATTGAGTTGGAGGCATGCGTGGCCACTCAGTCATGGGTGAACAGGGAGTACATGAGGGGGCTGAGAACGCACCCTTGTGGGGCCTCAGTTAGAGGTCGACCGATTATGATTTTTCAACGCCGATACCGATTATTGGAGGGCCCAAAAGGTCGCTGCCGATTAATCGGCCGATTATTTTTATTTACTTGTAATAATGACAATTACAACAATACTGAATGAACACTTATTTTAACTTAATACACTACATCAATACTATCAATTTACCCTCAAATAAATAAGGAAACATGTTCAATTTGGTTTAAATAATGCAAAAACAAAGTGTTGGAGAAGAAAGTAAAAGTGCAATATGTGCCATGTAAAAAAGCGAACATTTAAGTTGCTTGCTCAGAACATGAGAACATATGAAAGCTGGTGGTTCCTTTTAACATGAGTCTTCAATATTCCCAAGTAAGAAGTTTTAGGTTGTAGTTACTATAGGAATTATAGGACTATTTCTCTCTATACGATTTGTATTTCATATAGCTTTGACTATTGGATGTTCTTATAGGCACTTTAGTATTGCCAGTGTAACAGTATAGCTTCCGTCCCTCTCCTCGCTCCTACCTGGGCTCGAACCAGGAACACATCGACAACAGCCACCCTCGAAGCAGCGTTACCCATGCAGAGCAAGAGGAACAACTACTCCAAGTCTCAGAGCAAGTGACGTTTGAAACGCTATTAGCGCTCACCCCGCTAACTAGCTAGCCATTTCACATCGGTTACACCAGCCTAATCTCGGGAGTTGATAGGCTTGAAGTCACAAACAGCACAATGCTTGAAGCATTGCGAAGAGCTGCTGGCAAACGCACGAAAGTGCTGTTTGAATGAATGCTTACGAGCCTGCTGGTGCCTACCATCGCTCAGTCAGACTGCTCTATCAAATATCAAATCATAGATTTAATTATAACATAATAACACAGAAATACGAGCCTTTGGTCATTAAAATGGTCGAATCCGGAAACTATCATTTCAAAAACAAAACATTTATTCTTTCAGTGAAATACGGAACCGTTCCGTATTTTATCTAACGGATGGCATCCCTAAGTCTAAATATTGCTGTTACATTGCACAACCTTCAATGTTATGTCATAATTATGTACAATTCTGCCAAATTAATTACAGCCTTTGTTAGGAATAAATGGACTTCACACAGTTCGCAATAAGCCAGGCAGCCCAAACTGCTGCATATACCCTGACTGCTTGCACGGAACGCAAGAGAAGTGACACAATTTCCCTAGTTATAAGAAATTCATGTTAGCAGGCAATATTAACTAAATATACAGGTTTAAAAATATATACTTGTGTATTAATTTTAAAGAAAGGCGTTGATGTTTATGGTTAGGTACATTGGTGCAACGACAGTGCTTTTTTCGCAAATGCGCTTTTGTTAAATCATCACCCGTTTGGAGAAGTTGGCTGTGATTCAATGAAAATTAACAGGCACCGCATCGATTCTATGCAACGCAGGACATGTTAGATAAACTAGTAATATCATCAACCATGTGTAGTTAACTAGTAATTAAGTTAAGATTGATTGTTTTTTATAAGATAAGTTTAATGCTAGATAGCAACTTACCTTGGCGTCTTGCTGCCCTCGCGTAACACCTAGTCAGCCTGCCACGCAGGCTCCTCGTGGAGTGCAATGTAAGGCAGGTGGTTAGAGCGTTGGACTAGTAACCGGAAGGTTGCAAAAACGAATCCCCGAGCTGACAAGGTAAAAATCTGTCGTCCTGCCCCCGAACAAGGCGGTTAACCCACCGTTCCTAGGCCGTCATTGAAAATAAGAACGTGTTCTTAACTTACTTGCCTAGTTAAATAAAATAAAATAAAAAATACATTATTTTTTTTTATCGGCAAATCGGTGTCCAAAAATACCGATTACAGATTGTTATGAAAACTTGAAATCGGCCCTAATTAATCGGCCATTCCGATTAATCGGTCGACCTCTAGCCTCAGTGTTATCCTCAAAGTGGGAGAATGTGTTTAGCTTATCCAGAAGCAAGACGTCGGTGTCCGCAACGTGGCTGGTTTTCCTTTTGTAGTCTGTGAGACGCTGCCACATACGTCTCGTGTCGGAACCGTTGAACTGCGACTCCACTTTGTCTCTGTACTGATGTTTTGCTTGTTTGATTGTCTTACGGAGGGAATAACTACACTGTTTGTATTCTGCCATATTCCCAGTCACCTTACAAGTAGTTATCACCTCGGGGGTTAATTGATTAGGAGATACTTTGCTCTCCATTACACTGGTGTGAAATGAACACTGGGCCGAGGGAACAGACAACTCCCTCAACTAATTCTCTAACTGTTACTCTTGTCATCCACACCACTTTCTCCCCCTCTCCATCCCCCTTCTCTCCTTTGGTTCCAGTTTCACCCATTATCACTTTCCCACTCTCTCCTCCTACTCTCTGTCTCCCTCTCTCACTTCCTCTCTCTCCATCCCCTCCCTCCCCCCCCCCTCTCTCTCTCTTTCTCTGGTGGTTGCTGCAGTATCATGTGAACAGAATGTTAAGTGGTGAATAGGAGCAGAGACTGCTTACCTCAACATCCTGCTGACACACACACACACACACACACACACACACACACACACACACACACACACACACACACACACACACACACACACACACACACACACACACAGGACCAAAGTGCTGAAGTCCACACACACACATCCCTTGGCTGCCCTGTGGCAAATAAACATTTGTCTGTGATGATGACAGGTAGTGGGAGACAGGCATTGCAGGGAGTGTAGTGAGGGATTGTGGGTAGTTTCCTCCAAAGTGAGGTACGGTGGTGTAGTGAGAGGGAGGGAGGGCAGGTGTCTCACCGAGAGTGAGGGATCGTGGGTAGTGTAGTTTACTGTAGCCCAGCGCTCATTCTCCAGCTCCTCCATCACCTGGTTCATGGCGCTCTTCAGCCAGGTATCCACAGCAACGCCCACCTGTCTCAGCAGGTCCAGACGAGCCTCTGCCTTCAGCTTTACTGTCTGGAGTGAGAGAGAGGTTACACACACTGCTGGGTAATCAATATGACTGACAGGGGACGTTGGAGGACTCAATCTATCCCAGGTAAGTAGTATGTACAGTACCAGTCGAAAGAGTGGACACACCTACTCCTCATTCAAGGGTTTTTCTTTATTTTTACTATTTTCTACATTGTAGAATAATAGTGAAGACATCAAAACCACATCTGGAATCATGTAGTAACAAAAAAAAGTGTTATACAAATCAAAATATATTATAGGTTTTTCAAAATAGCCTCCCTTTGCCTGGATGACTGCTTTGCATACTCTTGGCATTCTCTCAACCAGCTTCATGATGTAGTCACCTGGAATGCATTTCAATTAACAGGTGTGCCTTGTTAAAAGTTAATTTGTGGAATTTCTTTCCTTCATAATGCGTTTGAGCCAATCAGTTGTGTTGTGACCAGGTAGGGGTGGTATACAGAAGATAGCCCTATTTGGTAAACCTATTTGGTAAACCAAGACCAAGTCTATATTATACCAAGAACATCTCAAATAAGAAAAGAGAAACAACAGTCCATCATTACTTTAATACATGAAGGTCAGTCAATCCGGAAAACTTCAAGAACTTTGAAAGTTTCTTCAAGTACAGTCACAAAAACCATCAAGCGCTATGATGAAACTGGCTCTCATGAGGACCGCCACAGGAAAGGAAGACCCAGAGTTACCTCTGCTGCAGAGGATAAATTCATTAGAGTTAACAGCCTCAGAAATTGCAGCCCAAATAAATGCTTCACAGAGTTCAAGTAACAGACACATCTCAACATCAACTGTTCAGAGGAGACAACGTGAATCAGGCATTCATGGTCGAATTGCTGCAAAGAAACCAATACTAAAGGACACCAATAATAATAAGAAACTTGCTTGGGCCAAGAAACACAAGCAATGGATATTAGACCGGTGGAAATCTGTCCAACCGCCGTGTCTTTGTGAGATACATAGTAGGTGAACGGATGATCTCCGCTTGTGTGGTTCCCACCGTGAAGCATGGAGGAGGAGGTGTGATGGTGCTTTGCTGGTGACACTGTCAGTGATTTATTTAGAATTCAAGGCACATTTAACCAGCATGGCTACCACAGCATTCTGCAGCAATACGCCATCCCATCTGGTTTGAGATTAGTGGGACTATCATTTCTTTTTCAACAGGACAATGACTCAACACACCTCCAGGCGTGTAAGGGCTATTTGACCAAAAAGGAGAGTGATGTAGTGCTGCATCAGATGACCTGGCCTCCACAATCCCCCGACCTCAAACCAAATCAGATGGTTTGGGATGAGTTGGACTGCAGAGTGAAGGAAAAGCAGCCAACAAGTGCTCAGCATATCTCGGAACTCCTTAAAGACTGTTGGAAAAGCATTCCAGGTGAAGCTGGTTGAGAGAATGCCAAGAGTGTGCAAAGCTGTTATCAAAGCAAAGGGTGGCTACTTTGAAGAATCAAAAATATATTTTGATTTGTTTAACACTTTTTTTGGTTACTACATGATTCCATATGTGTTATTTCATAGTGTTGATGTCTTTACTATTATTTTACAATGTAGAAAATAGTAAAGATAAATAAAAACCCTTGAATGAGTAGTTGTGTCCAAACTTTTCACAGGTACTGTTGGTACAAAGGAAGTACAGGGAGATAAACTCATTACAGTACATTTTCATGGAGATAAAAGCTCTTTAATGTCTGATCAGTATCAGGAAGTGGAATGTTGTTAATTATTGAGTACACTTTCATCACTAATGCTTCCTCCTCTGACCCAGCCCACCATAGACTATTGGTTGTTCTGGCTCTGCCCCTCCCCCCTGGACCCATTAGATCCAAATGGACTCAAAAATTCAACAGACAGCAGGAGATAATGGGGGCTGGGAGAGAGAGGGGGAGGGAGGGAGGGGAGGTGGACAGAGGGGAGGGAGGTGGAGAGAGTTGGAGGGAGGTGCGATGTGGAGAGTGGTCCATATCTGTGTGAATTTCTCATCTCTGTCTGTGGGCGCTATAACTACATCAGCCAGCAGGGGGTACCAGAGAGAGAGAAATCACAGAGACAGAGAGGACAGATGTTATTTTTATTTAACCTTTATTTAACTAGGCAAGTCAGTTAAGAACAAATTCTTATTTATAATGACGGCCTACCCCGGCTAAACCAGGAAGACGATGGGCCAGTTGTGCGCCGCCCTATGGGACCAATCACTGCCGGATGTGATACAGCCTGGACATTAAAGGAAGGAGAGGAGATACATTGATCTGATTCCCAGTCTGACAGGCTGTCTCTGAGAGAATCCATGGAGAGACAACTGTACTTAGAGAGCGGGGGGAAAGAGGGTATACTGCAGCCTATAGGTCTACCTTTCTTCTAACAAACACAAACCTCAGCCTTGCGGATGTTCTCTTTGGTATCCTCTATCTTCAGCTCCAGATCAAGCCGGCCCTGCTCTGTTTGAGGGACTCCCAGTGTCTCACACTCCTCCAGGCTCTAATGGCGCACACACACACACACACACACACACACACACACACACACACACACACACACACACACACACACACACACACACACACACACACACACACACACACACACACACACACACACACACACACCTGGTTTTTAAAGATGATCTGGACCAACATGAACAACTAGTGTGTGTGTTGTGTGTAGTTGTGTGTGTGTGGTGTGTAGTTATGTGTAGACTCACTCTCTTGTAGTGGACGATGTTCTTGTGTTCTCGGGCCATTCTGGTCGCCCATTTCCTGGCCTCCTTGTTCAGACTGTGCTCCTCTGTCTGGCTCCCCGTGTCTGTCTCCAACTTACGACTCTACAACACACACACACAACCACACAGTTACCATGGAGATAAGAGGAACATTATGGAATGAGATTCTCCTATCCTGAATGACGTCTCCGCGAAGAACTACTGTAGCGTCATCATTACCCCACACAACCACACCAAATACAGTCTCACTGGATACAGCTAACAACCACACCTGGTACAGTCTCACTGGATAAAGCTATCTATCAACTAAACCTAGTACAGTCTCACTGGATACAGCTATCTATCAACCACACCTAGTACAGTCCCACTGGATACAGCTATCTATCAGCCACACCTGGTACAGTCTCTCTGGATACAGCTATGTATCAACCACACCTAGTACAGTCTCACTGGATACAGCTATCTATCAACCACACCTGGTACAGTCTCACTGGATACAGCTATCTATCAACCACACCTAGTACAGTCCCACTGGATACAGCTATCTATCAGCCACACCTGGTACAGTCTCACTGGATACAGCTATCTATCAACCACACCTAGTACAGTCTCACTGGATACAGCTATCTATCAACCACACCTGGTACAGTCTCACTGGATACAGCTATCTATCAGCCACACCTAGTACAGTCTCACTGGATACAGCTATCTATCAACCAAACCTAGTACAGTCTCACTGGATACAGCTATCAACCACACCTAGTACAGTCTCACTGGATACAGCTATCAACCACACCTAGTACAGTCTCACTGGATACAGCTATCTATCAACCACACCTAGTACAGTCCCACTGGATACAGCTATCTATCAACCACACCTAGTACAGTCTCACTGGATACAGCTATCTATCAACCACACCTAGTACAGTCCCACTGGATACAGCTATCTATCAGCCACACCTAGTACAGTCCCACTGGATACAGCTATCTATCAACCCCACCTAGTACAGTCCCACTGGATACAGCTATCTATCAGCCACACCTAGTACAGTCCCACTGGATACAGCTATCTAACAACCACACCTAGTACAGTCTCACTGGATACAGCTATCTATCAACCACACCTAGTACAGTCTCACTGGATACAGCTAACAACCACACCTAGTACAGTCTCACTGGATACAGCTATCTATCAGCCACACCTAGTACAGTCTCACTGGATACAGCTATCTAACAACCACACCAAATACAGTCTCACTGGATACAGCTATCTATCAGCCACACCTAGTACAGTCTCACTGGATACAGCTATGTATCAACCAAACCTAGTACAGTCTCACTGGATATAGCTATCTATCAACCACACCAAATACAGTCTCACTGGATACAGCTATCTATCAACCACACCAAATACAGTCTCACTGGATACAGCTATCTATCAACCACACCTAGTACAGTCTCACTGGATACAGCTATGTATCAACCAAACCTAGTACAGTCTCACTGGATACAGCTATCTATCAACCACACCAAATACAGTCTCACTGGATACAGCTATCTATCAACCAAACCTAGTACAGTCTCACTGGATACAGCTAACAACCACACCTAGTACAGTCTCACTGGATACAGCTAACAACTACTCCTAGTACAGTCTCACTGGATACAGCTATCTATCAACCACACCTAGTACAGTCCCACTGGATACAGCTAACAACCACCCCTAGTACAGTCTCACTGGATACAGCTATCTATCAACCACACCTAGTACAGTCTCACTGGATACAGCTATCTATCAACCACACCTAGTACAGTCTCACTGGATACAGCTATCTAACAACCACACCTAGTACAGTCTCACTGGATACAGCTATCTATCAACCACACCTAGTACAGTCTCACTGGATACAGCTAACAACCACACCTAGTAAGTCTCACTGGATAAAGCTATCTATCAGCCACACCTAGTACAGTCTCACTGGATACAGCTATCTAACAACCACACCAAATACAGTCTCACTGGATACAGCTATCTATCAACCCCACCTAGTACAGTCCCACTGGATACAGCTATCTATCAGCCACACCTAGTACAGTCCCACTGGATACAGCTATCTATCAACCCCACCTAGTACAGTCTCACTGGATACAGCTATCTATCAACCACACCTAGTACAGTCTCACTGGATACAGCTATCTATCAACCACACCTAGTACAGTCTCACTGGATACAGCTATCTAACAACCACACCTAGTACAGTCTCACTGGATACAGCTATCTATCAACCACACCTAGTACAGTCTCACTGGATACAGCTAACAACCACACCTAGTAAGTCTCACTGGATACAGCTATCTATCAGCCACACCTAGTACAGTCTCACTGGATACAGCTATCTAACAACCACACCAAATACAGTCTCACTGGATACAGCTATCTATCAACCCCACCTAGTACAGTCCCACTGGATACAGCTATCTATCAGCCACACCTAGTACAGTCCCACTGGATACAGCTATCTAACAACCACACCTAGTACAGTCTCACTGGATACAGCTATCTATCAACCACACCTAGTACAGTCTCACTGGATACAGCTAACAACCACACCTAGTACAGTCTCACTGGATACAGCTATCTATCAGCCACACCTAGTACAGTCTCACTGGATACAGCTATCTAACAACCACACCAAATACAGTCTCACTGGATACAGCTATCTATCAGCCACACCTAGTACAGTCTCACTGGATACAGCTATGTATCAACCAAACCTAGTACAGTCTCACTGGATATAGCTATCTATCAACCACACCAAATACAGTCTCACTGGATACAGCTATCTATCAACCACACCAAATACAGTCTCACTGGATACAGCTATCTATCAACCACACCTAGTACAGTCTCACTGGATACAGCTATGTATCAACCAAACCTAGTACAGTCTCACTGGATACAGCTATCTATCAACCACACCAAATACAGTCTCACTCGATACAGCTATGTATCAACCAAACCTAGTACAGTCTCACTGGATACAGCTATCTATCAACCACACCAAATACAGTCTCACTGGATACAGCTATCTATCAACCACACCTAGTACAGTCTCACTGGATACAGCTAACAACCACACCTAGTACAGTCTCACTGGATACAGCTAACAACTACTCCTAGTACAGTCTCACTGGATACAGCTATCTATCAACCACACCTAGTACAGTCCCACTGGATACAGCTAACAACCACACCTAGTACAGTCTCACTGGATACAGCTAACAACCACACCAAATACAGTCTCACTGGATACAGCTATCTATCAACCACACCTAGTACAGTCCCACTGAATACAGCTATCTAACAACAACACCTAGTACAGTCTCACTGGATACAGCTATCTATCAGCCACACCTAGTACAGTCTCGCTGGATACAGCTATCTATCAACCACACCTAGTACAGTCTCACTGGATACAGCTATCTATCAACCACACCTAGTACAGTCTCACTGGATACAGCTATCTATCAACCACACCTGGTACAGTCTCACTGGATACAGCTATCTATCAACCACACCTAGTACAGTCCCACTGGATACAGCTATCTATCAGCCACACCTGGTACAGTCTCACTGGATACAGCTATCTATCAACCACACCTAGTACAGTCTCACTGGATACAGCTATCTATCAACCACACCTGGTACAGTCTCACTGGATACAGCCATCTATCAGCCACACCTAGTACAGTCTCACTGGATACAGCTATCTATCAACCAAACCTAGTACAGTCTCACTGGATACAGCTATCAACCACACCTAGTACAGTCTCACTGGATACAGCTATCAACCACACCTAGTACAGTCTCACTGGATACAGCTATCTATCAACCACACCTAGTACAGTCCCACTGGATACAGCTATCTATCAACCACACCTAGTACAGTCTCACTGGATACAGCTATCTATCAACCACACCTAGTACAGTCCCACTGGATACAGCTATCTATCAGCCACACCTAGTACAGTCCCACTGGATACAGCTATCTATCAACCCCACCTAGTACAGTCCCACTGGATACAGCTATCTATCAGCCACACCTAGTACAGTCCCACTGGATACAGCTATCTATCAACCCCACCTAGTACAGTCTCACTGGATACAGCTATCTATCAACCACACCTAGTACAGTCTCACTGGATACAGCTATCTATCAACCACACCTAGTACAGTCTCACTGGATACAGCTATCTATCAACCACACCTAGTACAGTCTCACTGGATACAGCTAACAACCACACCTAGTAAGTCTCACTGGATACAGCTATCTATCAGCCACACCTAGTACAGTCTCACTGGATACAGCTATCTAACAACCACACCAAATACAGTCTCACTGGATACAGCTATCTATCAGCCACACCTAGTACAGTCTCACTGGATACAGCTATGTATCAACCAAACCTAGTACAGTCTCACTGGATATAGCTATCTATCAACCACACCAAATACAGTCTCACTGGATACAGCTATCTATCAACCACACCAAATACAGTCTCACTGGATACAGCTATCTATCAACCACACCTAGTACAGTCTCACTGGATACAGCTATGTATCAACCAAACCTAGTACAGTCTCACTGGATACAGCTATCTATCAACCACACCAAATACAGTCTCACTGGATACAGCTATGTATCAACCAAACCTAGTACAGTCTCACTGGATACAGCTATCTATCAACCACACCAAATACAGTCTTACTGGATACAGCTATCTATCAACCACACCTAGTACAGTCTCACTGGATACAGCTAACAACCACACCTAGTACAGTCTCACTGGATACAGCTAACAACTACTCCTAGTACAGTCTCACTGGATACAGCTATCTATCAACCACACCTAGTACAGTCCCACTGGATACAGCTAACAACCACACCTAGTACAGTCTCACTGGATACAGCTATCTATCAACCACACCTAGTACAGTCCCACTGGATACAGCTAACAACCACACCTAGTACAGTCTCACTGGATACAGCTATCTATCAACCACACCTAGTATAGTCCCACTGGATACAGCTATCTATCAACCACCCCTAGTACAGTCTCACTGGATACAGCTATCTAACAACCACACCTAGTACAGTCCCACTGGATACAGCTATCTATCAACCCCACCTAGTACAGTCTCACTGGATACAGCTAACAACCACACCAAATACAGTCTCACTGGATACAGCTATCTATCAACCACACCTAGTACAGTCCCACTGGATACAGCTATCTAACAACCACACCTAGTACAGTCTCACTGGATACAGCTATCTACCACACCTAGTACAGTCCCACTGGATACAGCTATCTATCAGCCACACCTAGTACAGTCTCACTGGATACAGCTAACAACCACACCTAGTACAGTCTCACTGGATACAGCTATCTATCAGCCACACCTAGTACAGTCCCACTGGATACAGCTATCTATCAGCCACACCTAGTACAGTCCCACTGGATACAGCTATCTATCAGCCACACCTAGTATAGTCTCACTGGATACAGCTATCTAACAACCACACCTAGTACAGTCTCACTGGATACAGCTATCTATCAACCACACCTAGTACAGTCTCACTGGATACAGCTATCTAACAACCACACCTAGTACAGTCTCACTGGATACAGCTATCTATCAACCACACCTAGTACAGTCTCACTGGATACAGCTATCTAACAACCACACCTAGTACAGTCTCACTGGATATAGCTATCTAACAACCACACCTAGTACAGTCTCACTGGATACAGCTATCTATCAGCCACACCTAGTACAGTCCCACTGGATACAGCTAACAACCACACCTAGTACAGTCTCACTGGATACAGCTATCTATCAGCCACACCTAGTACAGTCTCACTGGATACAGCTATCTATCAACAACACCTAGTACAGTCTCACTGGATACAGCTATCTATCAGCCACACCTAGTACAGTCTCACTGGATACAGCTATCTATCAACCACACCTAGTACAGTCTCACTGGATACAGCTATCTATCAACCACACCTAGTACAGTCTCACTGGATACAGCTATCTATCAACCACACCTAGTACAGTCTCACTGGATACAGCTATCTATCAACCACACCTAGTACAGTCTCACTGGATACAGCTATCTATCAACCACACCTAGTACAGTCTCACTGGATACAGCTATCTATCAACCACACCTAGTATAGTCTCACTGGATACAGCTATCTATCAACCACACCTAGTACAGTCTCACTGGATACAGCTATCTATCAGCCACACCTAGTACAGTCTCACTGGATACAGCTATCTATCAACCACACCTAGTACAGTCTCACTGGATACAGCTATCTATCAACCACACCTAGTACAGTCTCACTGGATACAGCTATCTATCAACCACACCTAGTATAGTCTCACTGGATACAGCTATCTATCAACCACACCTAGTACAGTCTCACTGGATACAGCTATCTATCAACCACACCTAGTACAGTCTCACTGGATACAGCTATCTATCAACCACACCTAGTATAGTCTCACTGGATACAGCTATCTATCAACCACACCTAGTACAGTCTCACTGGATACAGCTATCTATCAGCCACACCTAGTACAGTCTCACTGGATACAGCTATCTATCAACCACACCTAGTACAGTCTCACTGGATACAGCTATCTATCAACCACACCTGGTACAGTCTCACTGGATACAGCTATCTATCAACCACACCTAGTCCATCCCACCTTAGAAAAACCTCCCTCTCACATACACCAGATAATTAGATGCAACAACTAGGAGTGAGTGGCAGCTGCTGCTAATAACATCTTCTTAGAAAATAGGTTGATTTGAAACAGGAGGAGAGAGAAAGAGGCTGATTTGAAAGAGGGAGAGAAGAGAGAGGAGACGGATTTGAAACAGAGGGAGAGGAGAGAGAAGGAGACGGGTTTGAAACAGAGGGAGAGGAGAGAGAAGGAGACGGGTTTGAAAGAGAGAGAGAGGAGACGGGTTTGAAACAGAGGGAGAGGAGAGAGAAGGAGACAGATTTGAAAGAGGGAAAGAAGAGAGAAGGAGACGGATTTGAAAGAGGGAGAGAAGAGAGAGGAGACGGATTTGAAACAGAGGGAGAAGAGAGAGAAGGAGACGGATTTGAAAGAGAGAGAGAGGAGACGGGTTTGAAACAGAGGGAGAGGAGAGAGAAGGAGACGGGTTTGAAACAGAGGGAGAGAAGAGAGAGAAGGAGACAGATTTGAAAGAGGGAAAGAAGAGAGAGAAGGAGACGGATTTGAAAGAGAGAGAGGAGACGGATTTGAAAGAGGGAGAGAAGAGAGAGGAGACGGATTTGAAAGAGGGAGAGAAGAGAGAGGAGACGGATTTGAAACAGAGGGAGAGAAGAGAGAGAAGGAGACGGATTTGAAACAGAGGGAGAGAAGAGAGAGGAGACGGATTTGAAACAGAGGGAGAGGAGAGAGAAGGAGACGGGTTTGAAAGAGAGAGAGAGGAGACGGGTTTGAAACAGAGGGAGAGGAGAGAGAAGGAGACAGATTTGAAAGAGGGAAAGAAGAGAGAGAAGGAGACGGATTTGAAAGAGAGAGAGGAGACGGATTTGAAAGAGGGAGAGAAGAGACGGATTTGAAAGAGGGAGAGAAGAGAGAGGAGACGGATTTGAAACAGAGGGAGAGAAGAGAGAGGAGACGGATTTGAAACAGAGGGAGAGAAGAGAGAGAGGAGACGGATTTGAAAGAGGGAGAGAAGAGAGAGGAGACGGATTTGAAAGAGGGAGAGAAGAGAGAGGAGACGGATTTGAAAGAGGGAGAGAAGAGAGAGGAGACGGATTTGAAAGAGGGAGAGAAGAGAGAGGAGACGGATTTGAAACAGAGGGAGAGAAGAGAGAGAGGAGACGGATTTGAAAGAGGGAGAGAAGAGAGAGGAGACGGATTTGAAACAGAGGGAGAGAAGAGAGAGAGGAGACGGATTTGAAAGAGGGAGAGAAGAGAGAGGAGACGGATTTGAAAGAGGGAGAGAAGAGAGAGGAGACGGATTTGAAAGAGGGAGAGAAGAGAGAGAAGGAGACGGATTTGAAACAGAGGGAGAGAAGAGAGTTAGGTTTATTTATTTTCCCTTTTGTACTTTAACTATTTGCATATCATTACAACACTGTATTTAGACATAATATGACATTTCAAATGTCATATTAGTGTTTACTTGACTTTTGTTAATGATCCATTTCACTCGCTTTGGCAATGTAAACATGTGTTTAACATGCCAACAAAGACATGTGAATTTAATTGAGACAGAGAATAACACGCCTTCCATTGCTCGTCTTGAGATAATAGAGAAAATGTGTGTATGTGGTGAGCCGTGCAGTTCTAACACAACCTGTCTGTGTGTGTGTGTGTGTGTGTGTGTGTGTGTGTGTGTGTGTGTGTAGCAGATGTCTGTCTGTGTGTCTTCCCTGTGGAGCCCATCCCTTAACTTCCTAGCCCAGTAATACATATCCACACCCCTTTTCTACATTAACACACAACAACCAGTCAGAATCAACGCCAGCCCCCTCACCTCAACCCCCCCTAACGGTTACCTCAACCCCCCCCCCTTAACGGTCACCTCAACCCCCTAACGGTCACCTCAACCCCCCCCTTAACGGTCACCTCAACCCCCCTAACGGTCACCTCAACCCCCCTAACGGTCACCTCAAACCCCCCTTAACGGTCACCTCAAACCCCCCTTAACGGTCACCTCAACCCCCCAACGGTCACCTCAACCCCCCCTCAACCCCCCCAACGGTCACCTCAACCCCCCTAACGGTCACCTCAACCCCCCCTAACGGTCACCTCAATCCCCCCCTAACGGTCACCTCAACCCCCCCTAACGGTCACCTCAACCCCCCTAACGGTCACCTCAACCCCCCCCTTAACGGTCACCTCAACCTCCCCTAACGGTCACCTCAACCCCCTAACGGTCACCTCAACCCCCCCTAACGGTCACCTCAACCCCCCCTAACGGTCACCTCAACCCCCCCCCTAACGGTCACCTCAACCCCCCTAACGGTCACCTCAACCCCCCCAACGGTCACCTCAACCCCCCTAACGGTCAGCTCAACCCCCCTAACGGTCACCTCAACCCCCCTAACGGTCACCTCAATCCCCCCCTTAACGGTCACCTCAACCCCCTAACGGTCACCTCAACCCCCCCCTTAACGGTCACCTCAACCCCCCCCTTTAACGGTCACCTCAACCCCCCTAACGGTCACCTCATCCCCTTTAACGGTCACCTCAAACCCCCTTAACGGTCACCTCAACCCCCCAACGGTCACCTCAACCCCCCCCTCAACCCCCCCAACGGTCACCTCAACCCCCCTAACGGTCACCTCAACCCCCCCTAACGGTCACCTCAATCCCCCCCCTAACGGTCACCTCAACCCCCCTAACGGTCACCTCAACCCCCCTAACGGTCACCTCAACCCCCCCCTAACGGTCACCTCAACCCCCCCAACGGTCACCTCAACCCCCCCAACGGTCACCTCAACCCCCCAACGGTCACCTCAACCCCCCAACGGTCACCTCAACCCCCCTAACGGTCACCTCAACCCCCCCTAACGGTCACCTCAATCCCCCCCTAACGGTCACCTCAACCCCCCTAACGGTCACCTCAACCCCCTAACGGTCACCTCAACCCCCCCTTAACGGTCACCTCAACCTCCCCTAACGGTCACCTCAACCCCCTAACGGTCACCTCAACCCCCCTAACGGTCACCTCAACCCCCCCTAACGGTCACCTCAACCCCCCTAACGGTCACCTCAACCCCCCCCTAACGGTCACCTCAACCCCCCTAACGGTCACCTCAACCCCCCTAACGGTCACCTCAACCCCCCTAACGGTCACCTCAACCCCCCCTAATGGTCACCTCAACCCCCCTAACGGTCACCTCAACCCCCCCTTAACGGTCACCTCAACCTCCCCTAACAGTCACCTCAACCCCCGAACGGTCACCTCAACCCCCCTAACGGTCACCTCAACCCCCCTAACGGTCACCTCAACCCCCCTATCGGTCACCTCAACCCCCCCTAACGGTCACCTCAACCCCCCCTAACGGTCACCTCAACCCCCCCTAACGGTCACCTCAACCCCCCCCTAACGGTCACCTCAACCCCCCTAACGGTCACCTCAACCCCCCTAACGGTCACCTCAACCCCCCCTTAACGGTCACCTCAACCCCCCTAACGGTCACCTCAACCCCCCCTAACGGTCACCTCAACCTCCCCTAACAGTCACCTCAACCCCCCGAACGGTCACCTCAACTCCCCTAACGGTCACCTCAACCCCCCTAACGGTCACCTCAACCCCCCGTAACGGTCACCTCAACCCCCCCTAACGGTCACCTCAACCCCCCAACGGTCACCTCAACCCCCCTAACGGTCACCTCAACCCCCCGTAACGGTCACCTCAACCCCCTAACGGTCACCTCAACCTCCCCTAACGGTCACCTCAACCCCCCCTAACGGTCACCTCAACCCCCCAACGGTCACCTCAACCCCCCCTAACGGTCACCTCAACCCCCCCTAACGGTCACCTCAACCTACAATGGTCTATTTAGGGAACAGAGAAAACATCATTGGATAAGTAGGGTATTGTGCTATCGTGTGTGTAACTTTAACTATCTGTACAAATCAAATCAGATGGTTCTTAATGTGTTGAACATTAGCAGCTTAATGTGTGAATGGGACTAATTATAGAGCAGCAGAGTGAGGCTCAGTTAATATACCTACTGTAGGTTACCTGGAGGAATGTCAGGCTCAGTTAATATACCTACTGTAGGTTACCTGGAGGAATGTCAGGCTCAGTTAATATACCTACTGTAGGTTACCTGGAGGAATGTCAGGCTCAGTTAATATACCTACTGTAGGTTACCTGGAGGAATGTCAGGCTTAGTTAATATACCTACTGTAGGTTACCTGAAGGAATGTCAGGCTCAGTTAATATACCTACTGTAGGTTACCTGGAGGAATGTCAGGCTCAGTTAATATACCTACTGTAGGTTACCTGGAGGAATGTCAGGCTCAGTTAATATACCTACTGTAGGTTACCTGGAGGAATGTCAGGCTCAGTTAATATACCTACTGTAGGTTACCTGGAGGAATGTCAGGCTCAGTTAATATACCTACTGTAGGTTACCTGGAGGAATGTCAGGCTCAGTTAATATACCTACTGTAGGTTACCTGGAGGAATGTCAGGCTCAGTTAATATACCTACTGTAGGTTACCTGGAGGAATGTCAGGCTCAGTTAATATACCTACTGTAGGTTACCTGAAGGAATGTCAGGCTCAGTTAATATACCTACTGTAGGTTACCTGGAGGAATGTCAGGCTCAGTTAATATACCTACTGTAGGTTACCTGGAGGAATGTCAGGCTCAGTTAATATACCTTCTGTAGGTTACCTGGAGGAATGTCAGGCTCAGTTAATATCCCTACTGTAGGTTACCTGGAGGAATGGGCTAATGACAGTACAATAACTACCATTATATATGTTCTAGCAGAGGGTTAACCAGCAAGCCTTCTGGACATACAACCATTAGTGGTCATGGTTCAATAATCCTTGGTCTTGGTGGTAACAGATCATAAACGGCAAGCTAATTGTTAAACGGTCATAATGATTAACGAACCATCATGGTTCAACTGCCACGGGTCATGGCAGCATGTGCATGGGTAGAATGCAACGGTCATGCTTACGGACATGGTCACGTTTATGGTCACTGTAAAACAGCCATGTTGTGGTAATGGTTGTAGAGGAACAGCCATGTTGTGATAATGGTTGTAGAGGAACAGCCATGGTTGTGATAATGGTTGTAGTAGAACAGCCATGTTGTGGTAATGGTTGTAGTGGAACAGCCATGTTGTGGTAATGGTTGTAGTGGAACAGCCATGGTTGTGGTAATGGTTGTAGTGGAACAGCCATGGTTGTGGTAATGGTTGTAGTGGAACAGCCATGATTGTGATAATGGTTGTAGTGGAACAGCCATGGTAATGGTTGTAGTGGAACAGCCATGGTTGTGGTAATGGTTGTAGTGGAACAGCCATGGTAATGGTGGTAGTGGAACAGCCATGGTAATGGTGGTAGTGGAACAGCCATGGTAATGGTGGTAGTGGAACAGCCATGTTGTGGTAATGGTTGTAGTGGAACAGCCATGTTGTGGTAATGGTTGTAGTGGAACAGCCATGATTGTGGTAATGGTTGTAGTGGAACAGACATGGTTGTGGTAATGGTTGTAGTGGAACTGCCATGGTTGTGATAATGGTTGTAGTGGAACAGCCATGATTGTGGTAATGGTTGTAGTGGAACAGACATGGTTGTGGTAATGGTTGTAGTGGAACTGCCATGGTTGTGATAATGGTTGTAGTGGAACAGACATGGTTGTGATAATGGTTGTAGTGGAACAGCCATGGTTGTGGTAATGGTTGTAGTGGAACAGCTATGTTGTGGTAATGGTTGTAATGGAACAGCCATGGTAATGGTTGTAGTGGAACAGCCATGGTAATGGTGGTAGTGGAACAGCCATGGTAATGGTGGTAGTGGAACAGCCATGGTAATGGTGGTAGTGGAACAGCCATGGTAATGGTGGTAGTGGAACAGCCATGTTGTGGTAATGGTTGTAGTGGAACAGCCATGTTGTGGTAATGGTTGTAGTGGAACAGCCATGATTGTGGTAATGGTTGTAGTGGAACAGACATGGTTGTGGTAATGGTTGTAGTGGAACTGCCATGGTTGTGATAATGGTTGTAGTGGAACAGCCATGATTGTGGTAATGGTTGTAGTGGAACAGACATGGTTGTGGTAATGGTTGTAGTGGAACTGCCATGGTTGTGATAATGGTTGTAGTGGAACAGACATGGTTGTGATAATGGTTGTAGTGGAACAGCCATGGTTGTGGTAATGGTTGTAGTGGAACAGCTATGTTGTGGTAATGGTTGTAATGGAACAGCCATGGTAATGGTTGTAGTGGAACAGCCATGGTAATGGTGGTAGTGGAACAGCCATGGTAATGGTGGTAGTGGAACAGCCATGGTAATGGTGGTAGTGGAACAGCCATGGTAATGGTGGTAGTGGAACAGCCATGGTAATGGTGGTAGTGGAACAGCCATGGTGGTGGTAATGGTTGTAGTGTAACACCCATGGTAATGGTGGTAGTGGAACAGCCATGGTAATGGTTGTAATAGAACAGCATGGTAATGGTTGAGGTTAATCAGTGTGCTTGTTATGGACATACTGCACCATTACAATGGGTGGATAGCATGCAGCAGCCAGGGTCATGTTATGGCTCTAAATGGATGATGGTGGCTTGGCGGTTAGAGACTAGCGGTTAGGTCTACCTGTGCCAGCGTCATCCTCATGGCACTGACGGGCGAAGGCTCAATGTCCACCAACTTCTGCACCGAACTCAGAGTCTGACACACACACGCGCGTACACACACACACAGATAGGCGTTAGGGGAGAAAGAGTTAGCAAAGGTTGAAAAGGTTTGAAGGAGAAAAACACTGAAGGGAAAATAGTTAGTAGTGACAAACAGAAAAATAGAGAGACAGGTACTCTAGGTGTTGTAGATCAGTGGAGAAAGAAGTTACAGAGACAGTTACACAGAGACAGTTACACAGACACACAGAAACATTTACACAGAGACATTTACACAGAGACAGTTACACACAGACAGTTACACACAGACAGTTACACAGAGACAGTTACACACAGACAGTTACACAGAGACAGTTACACACAGACAGTTACACACAGACAGTTACACACAGACAGTTACATAGAGACAGTTACATAGAGACAGTTACACAGAGACAGTTACACAGAGACAGTAACAGTTACACAGACACAGAGACAGTTACAGAGACCACAGACATAACAGATAGGTTTACAAAAGGAGTGTTTAAACATGTGATGGCACAGAGTCAGTCACACAGATTCAGTCACACAGAGACAGTCACACAGAGACAGTCACACAGAGACAGTCACAGACAGACAGTCACAGAGAGACAGTCACAGAGAGACAGTTACACAGAGACAGTCACACAGAGACAGTCACACAGAGACTACAGAGACAGTCACACAGAGACAGTTACACAGAGACAGTCACACAGAGACAGTTACACAGAGACAGTCACACAGAGACAGTTACACAGAGTCAGTCACACAGAGACAGTTACACAGAGACAGTTACACAGAGACAGTTACACAGAGACAGTCACACAGAGACAGTTACACAGAGACAGTCACACAGAGACTACAGAGAGACAGTCACACAGAGACAGTTACAGAGACAGTCACACAGAGACTACAGAGACAGTTACACAGAGACAGTTACACAGAGACAGTTACAGAGACAGTTAAACAGAGACAGTCACACAGAGACAGTTACACAGAGACAGTCACACAGAGTCAGTTACACAGAGACAGTTACACAGAGACAGTTACACAGAGACTACAGAGACAGTCACACAGAGACAGTCACACAGAGACTACAGAGACAGTCACACAGAGACTACAGAGACAGTCACACAGAGACAGTTACACAGAGACAGTCACACAGAGACAGTCACACAGAGACTACAGAGACAGTCACACAGAGACAGTTACACAGAGACAGTCACACAGAGACAGTTACAGAGACAGTTACACAGAGACAGTCACACAGAGACAGTTACACAGAGACAGTCACACCGAGACAGTTAAACAGAGACAGTGACACAGAGACAGTTACACAGAGACAGTCACACAGAGACTACAGAGAGACAGTCAAACAGAGACAGTTACAGAGACAGTCACACAGAGACAGTTACACAGAGACAGTTACACAGAGACAGTCACACAGAGACAGTTACACAGAGACAGTTACACAGAGACAGTTACACAGAGACTACAGAGACAGTCACACAGAGACAGTCACACAGAGACTACAGAGAGACAGTCACACAGACACAGTTACACAGACACAGTTACACAGAGACAGTTACACATAGACAGTCACACAGAGACAGTCACACAGAGACAGTTACACAGAGACAGTCACACAGAGACAGTCACACAGAGACAGTCACACAGAGACAGTTACACAGAGACAGTCACACAGAGACAGTTACACAGAGACAGTTACACAGAGACAGTTACACAGAGACAGTTACACAGAGACAGTCACACAGAGACAGTCACACAGAGACAGTCACACAGAGACAGTTACACAGAGACAGTTACACAGAGACTACAGAGACAGTCACACAGAGACAGTCACACAGAGACAGTCACACAGAGACAGTCACACAGAGACAGTTACACAGAGACAGTCACACAGAGACTACAGAGAGACAGTCACACAGAGACAGTCACACAGAGACAGTCACACAGAGACAGTTACACAGAGACAGTCACACAGAGACAGTTACACAGAGACAGTCACACAGAGACAGTTACACAGAGACAGTCACACAGAGACTACAGAGACAGTCACACAGAGTAAGTCACACAGAGACAGTTACACAGAGACAGTCACACAGAGACAGTTACACAGAGACAGTTACACAGAGACAGTTACACAGAGACAGTCACACAGAGACAGTTACACAGAGACAGTCACACAGAGACAGTTACACAGAGACAGTTACACAGAGACTACAGAGACAGTCACACAGAGACAGTTACACAGAGATAGTCACACAGAGACAGTCACACAGAGAATACAGAGAGACAGTCACACAGAGACAGTTACACAGAGACAGTCACACAGAGACAGTTACACAGAGACAGTCACACAGAGACAGTCACACAGAGACAGTTACACAGAGACAGTCACACAGAGACAGTTACACAGAGACAGTCACACAGAGACAGTTACACAGAGACAGTTACACAGAGACAGTTACACAGAGACTACAGAGACAGTCACACAGAGACAGTTACACAGAGACAGTCACACAGAGACAGTTACACAGAGACAGTCACACAGAGACAGTTACACAGAGACAGTCACACAGAGACTACAGAGACAGTTACACAGAGACAGTCACACAGAGACAGTCACACAGAGACAGTTACACAGAGACAGTTACACAGAGACAGTTACACAGAGACTACAGAGACAGTCACACAGAGACAGTCACACAGAGACAGTTACACAGAGACAGTTACACAGAGACAGTTACACAGAGACTACAGAGACAGTCACACAGAGACAGTTACACAGAGACAGTCACACAGAGACAGTCACACAGAGACAGTTACACAGAGACAGTCACACAGAGACAGTTACACAGAGACAGTCACACAGAGACTACAGAGAGACAGTCACACACAGACAGTCACACAGAGACAGTTACACAGAGACAGTTACACAGAGACAGTCACACAGAGACAGTTACACAGAGACAGTCACACAGAGACAGTTACACAGAGACAGTCACACAGAGACTACAGAGAGACAGTCACACAGAGACAGTCACACAGAGACAGTTACACAGAGACAGTCACACAGAGACAGTCACACAGAGACAGTTACACAGAGACAGTTACACAGAGACAGTTACACAGAGACAGTCACACAGAGACAGTTACACAGAGACAGTCACACAGAGACTACAGAGAGACAGTCACACAGAGACAGTCACACAGAGACAGTTACACAGAGACAGTTAAACAGAGACAGTTACACAGAGACAGTCACACAGAGACAGTTACACAGAGACAGTCACACAGAGACTACAGAGAGACAGTCACACAGAGACAGTCACACAGAGACAGTTACACACAGACAGTTACACAGAGACAGTTAAACAGAGACAGTCACACAGAGACAGTCACACAGAGACAGTTACACAGAGACAGTTACACAGAGACAGTTACAGAGACAGTTACACAGAGACAGTCACACAGAGACAGTTACACAGAGACAGTTACACAGAGACTACAGAGACAGTCACACAGAGACTACAGAGAGACAGTCACACAGAGACAGTCACACAGAGACAGTCACACAGAGACTACAGAGAGACAGTCACACAGAGACAGTCACACAGAGACAGTTACACAGAGACAGTCACACAGTGACAGTCACACAGAGACAGTCACACAGAGACAGTTAAACAGAGACAGTCACACAGAGACAGTTACACAGAGACAGTCACACAGAGACAGTTACACAGAGACAGCTACACAGAGACAGTCACACAGAGACAGTTACACAGAGACAGTTACACAGAGACAGTTACACAGAGACTACAGACACAGTCACACAGAGACAGTTACACAGAGACAGTCACACAGAGACAGTTACACAGAGACAGTCACACAGAGACAGTTACACAGAGACAGTTACACAGAGACAGTCACACAGAGACAGTTACACAGAGACAGTTACAGAGACAGGTACACAGAGACAGTCACACAGAGACAGTTACACAGAGACAGTCACACAGAGACAGTTACACAGAGACAGTTACACAGAGACAGTTACACAGAGACTACAGAGACAGTCACACAGAGACAGTTACACAGAGACAGTCACACAGAGAAAGTTACACAGAGACAGTCACACAGAGACAGTTACACAGAGACTACAGAGAGACAGTCACACAGAGACAGTCACACAGAGACAGTTACACAGACAGTTACACAGAGACAGTTACAGAGACAGGTACACAGAGACAGTCACACAGAGACAGTCACACAGAGACAGTTACACAGAGACAGTTACACAGAGACAGTTACACAGAGACAGTCACACAGAGACAGTTACACAGAGACAGTTACACAGAGACTACAGAGACAGTCACACAGAGACAGTCACACAGAGACAGTTACACAGAGACAGTCACACAGAGACTACAGAGAGACAGTCACACAGAGACAGTCACACAGAGACAGTTACACAGACAGTCACACAGAGACAGTTACACAGAGACAGTTACACAGAGACAGTCACACAGAGACAGTTACACAGAGACAGTTACACATAGACAGTTACACAGAGACAGTTACACAGAGACAGTCACACAGAGACAGTCACACAGAGACTACAGAGACAGTCACACAGAGACTACAGAGAAGAGAAGTGATGTGTTCAGTTGCTTCTAAGAAACGTCATCATAGGAAGATCACACAAACTCGTTTTTATACATTCGGAAAGTCGTTCTGTACTTTGAATGTTTCCGAGAGGCGAGCGCATGAACACAGCATATGAACAGAGAACAGGGTTGGAGAAGGTTAAGTAAGGACATCTCAGATACAGGAGGCCTGCTAGTGTGTGTGTGTGTGAGTGTGTGTGTGTGTGTGTGAGTGAGTGAGTGTGTCTCACCGTGTCACAGTCGCTGGGTTGGAACTGGAAGTCTTGACCTTTATGAAACACAGGGTTCTCCTGCATGAAGAGCTGCTGGTTAAACTCCTGCATCACCTGAGAGACAGAGATATACAGGATTACACACACATACAGACACACACACACACACACACACACACACACACACACACACACACACACACACACACACACACACACACACACACACACTCACACTACACACACACACACACACACACACACACAGTCTCACCCTGTTGGATTTGTCCAGTAGGAACTGGAAGGTGTTGTGTATGGCCTGAAAGGCCTCCAGCTCTGTCTGACAGATAGAGATCAGATAGTCCTTCACATGGTTATATATCCCTCCATCCAACTCCTGGGAGACAGAGAGACAGAGAGACAGAGAGAGAGAGAGAGAAAGAGAGAGACAGAGAGAGAGAGACAGAGAGAGACAGACAGACAGAGAGACAGAGAGAGAGTGAGACAGAGAGAGAGTGAGAGACAGACAGACAGACAGACAGACAGACAGACAGACAGACAGACAGACAGACAGACAGACAGAGAGAGAGACAGAGAGAGAGAGAGAGAGAGACAGAGAGAGAGACAGAGAGAGAGAGAGAGAGACAGCGAGAGAGAGAGAGAGACAGAGAGAGACAGAGAGAGAGACAGACAGACAGAGAGAGAGTGAGAGAGACAGAGAGAGAGTGAGAGACAGACAGACAGAGAGAGAGAGAGACAGAGAGACAGAGAGAGACAGAGAGAGACAGAGAGAGACAGAGAGACAGAGACATAGAGAAAGAGACAGCGAGAGAGAGACAGAGAGACAGCGAGAGAGAGAGAGAGAGAGAGAGAGAGAGAGAGAGAGAGAGAGAGCGGGAGAGAGAGAGAAAGAGAGAGAGATCGAGAGAGAGAGAGAGAGAGAGAGAGAGAGAAGGAGTGAGAGGGAGCGGGAGAGAGAGAAAGAGAGAGACAGAGAGAGACGGAGAGAGAGAGAGAGACAGAGAGAGAGAAAGTGAATTTGATGGTTATCTTTAGTCTTTTGATAGACTGGATGAAGCATTAATTAACAGTGAATCTAAATGAAGAGTCTTTCTATTAAGTGATTTGGCAACATATGCTCTGGGCGCGCCTGCCAACAGAGTAGATATGAATGAGAGAGGGGAATGACAAATTGGTTTTTGCTTCTTCATCAAGCCAAGAAAGAAATTGAGAAACCTATCAAACCAAAAACAGAGATGCAGAAAACCTGAGCCTACGCCATCACTATGATGAATCACTAAAACAATACAGAAATACACTACGGAAATAGAAGGAACAGCACATCAGAAATCAGCTCAATGTAATTGAAGAATCCATAGAATCTAACCACTTCTGGGAAAACTGGAAAACTCTAAACAAACAACACAAAACGTTATCTATAACAAAGAACAAACCGCAAAAACATATACAGTGGCTGGCAAAATTATTTTTCCTATTTTGTTTCCTTTCTTATTTCCTATTTTGTTGCCTTACAACCTGGGATTAAAATTTATTTTGGGGGGGTTTGTATCATTTGATTTACACAACATGCCTACCACTTTGAAGATGCAAAATATTTTTTATTGTGAAACAAACAAGAAATAATTCAAAAATACTGAAAACTTGAGCGTGCATAACTATTCACCACTCGAGTGTTGTTTTAGCAGTATGCTTAGGGTCACTGTCCTGCTGGAAGGTGAACCTTCGTCCCAGTCTCAAATCTCTGGAAGACTGAAACAGGTCTCCCTCAAGAATTTCTCTGTATTTAGCTCCATCCATCATTCCTTAAATTCTGACCAGTTTCCCTCTCCCTGCCGATGAAAAACAGCATGATGCTGACACCACCATGCTTTAACGTGGGGATGGTGTGTTCTCAGGGTGATGAGAGGTGTTGGGTTTGCGCCCACAGCATGATGCTGCCACCACCATGCTTTACTGTGGGGATGATGTTCTCAGGGTGATGAGAGGTGTTGGGTTTGCGCCAGACATAGCGTTTTCCTTGATGGTCAAAAAGCTCAATTTTAGTTTCATATGACCAGAGTACCTTCTTCCATATGTTTGGGGAGCCTCCCATATGCCTTTTGGCGAACAACAAATGTGTTTGCTTATTTTTTTATTTAAGCAATGGCCAGCTCTGTGGAGTGTACAGCTTAAAGTGATCCTATGGACAGATACTCCAATCTCCGCTGTGGAGCTTTGCAGCTCTTTGGTCTCTTTGTTGCCTCTCTGATTATTGCCCTCCTTGCCTGGTCTGTGAGTCTTGGTGGGCGGCCCTCTCTTGGCAGGTTTGTTGTGGTGCCATATTCTTACCATTTTTTTAATAATGGATTTAATGGTGCTCCGTGGGATGTTCAAAGTTTCTGATATGTTTTTATAACCCAACCCTGATCTGTACTTCTCCACAACTTTGTCCCTGACCTGTTTGGAGAGCTCCTTGGTCTTCATGGTGCCCCTTGCTTAGTGGTGTTGCAGACTCTGGGGCCTTTCAGAACAGGTGTACATATACTGAGATCATGTGACACTTAAATAAAGTACACCTGTGTGCAATATAACTAATTATGTGACTTCTGAAGGCAATTGGTTGCACCAGATCTTATTTAGGGGCTTCGTAGCAAAGGGGTTGAATACATATGCACAACAACTTTTTCGTTTTTTTGAATTTCTTTAAACAAGTAATTATTTTCATTTCATGCCACTAATTTGGACAATTTTGTGTGTCCATTACATGAAATCCAAATAAAATTCCATTTAAATTATAGGTTGTAATAAGAATAAGAAAAACGCCAAGGGGGATGAATACTTTTGCACCATACATGATCAAATACGAATCAGCTCTTAAAGACTACCAGAACCCTCTGGATTATCAGATGACCTTGAATGAACTACAGGAGAAAATTACAAACCTTCCAACCCAAAAAGGCCTCTGGTGTTGATGGTATCCTCAATTCAATTATCAAATATACAGACAACAAACTCCAATTGGCTATATTTAAACTCTTTAACATCATCCTCAGCTCTGGCATCTCCCACAATATTTGGAACCAAGGACTGATCACCCCAATCCACAAAAGTGGAGACAAATTTGACCTCAACAACTACCGTGGGATACGTGTCAACAGCAACCTTGGGGAAAACCTCTGCATTATCATTAACAGCAGACTCGTACTGAGCAAATGTCAAATTGGCTTTAACAAATTAGCATACAACTTATTGACCCTGCACACCCTAACTGACAAACAAAAACAAAGTCTTCTCATGCTGTCAGGGATTTCTTCGTCGGAGGACGATATAGCGAAATCATCGTCGGAAAAAATGACCAAAATGCAGCAGGGTTGTGATAGTTCATTTTTTAACATTTAATAAACTCAAAAAACGAACATACGATTTACAGACAGTCCTGTTAGGCTTACACACGCTAAACACGAAACAATCTCCCACAAATACACAGACAAACACACCCAACTAATATAGGACTTCCAATCAAAGGCAACACCACACAGCTGCCTTCAATTGGAAGTCCACCCCAATTAACTCAACATAGAAACAGATCAACCAGACTACACATAGAAATATATCAACATAGACCATAACTCAAAACCCGGAAATAATAAATCAAACGCCCTCCTAACTAACACACCACCCTGAACCACATAAAACAAATACCCTCTGCCACGTCCTGACCAAACTATAATGACAATTAACCCTTATACTGGCCAGGACGTGACACATGCTTTCTTGATTTCAAAAAAGCTTTTGACTCATTTTGTCATGAGGGTCTGATATACAAATTGATGGAAAGTGGTGGTGGAGGAAAAACATACTACATTTTACAATCCATGTAAACAAACGTTGAGGGTGCGGTTAAAATTGGCACAAAAAAAACTAACATTTATTTCCACACTCTCCATCACTCTGCGTTCCAACTCATCTCAATTGAGTTGAGGTCAGGTGATTGTGGAGGCCAGGTCATCTGATGCAGCACTCCTTCACTCTCCTTGTCCAAACTTTTGACTGGTACTGTATATATCAACTAATTGGCTAGAGGCACTAGAACTGTCTGCAGCACCTGACATCACCCTACTAGAAGCTGAAGTCAAATGTCTACTGTTTGCTGATGATCTGGTGCTTCTGTCACCAACCAAGGAGGGCCTACAGCAGCATCTAGATCTTCTACACAGATTCTGTCAGACCTGGGCCCTGACAGTAAATCTCAGTAAGACAAAAATAATGGTGTTTCAAAAAAGGTCCAGTTGCCAGGACCACAAATACAATCTAGACACCGTTGCCCTAGAGCACACAAAAAACTATACCTACCTCGGCCTAAACATCAGCGCCACAGGTAACTTCCACAAAGCTGTGAACGATCTGAGAGACAAGGCAAGAAGGGCATTCTATGCCATCAAAAGGAACACAAAATTCAACATACCAATTAGGATCTGGCTAAAAATACTTGAATCAGTGATAGAACCCATTGCCATAGGGCGGCGTAACAATTGGCCCAGCGTCATCCGGGTTTGGCCGGGGTAGGCCGTCATTGTAAATAAGATTTTGTTCTTAATTGACTTGCCTAGTTAAATAAAAAATAAATTAATAAAAATTGTCCTTTATGGGGTCCGCACACCAACCCACAATTCACAAAATGGGACAATCACCAAATTGAGACTGCATGCAGAATTATGCAAAAATACCCTCAGTGTTCAACGTAAAACACCAAATAATGTATGCATAGCAGAATTAGGCCGATACCCGCTAATTAACAAAATCCAGAAGAAAAAAAACGTTAACTTCTACAACCACCTAAAAGGAAGTGATTCCAAAATCTTCCATAACACAGCAATCACCTACAAAAAGATGAACCTGGAGAAGAGTCCCCTAAGCAAGCTGGTCCTGGGGCTCTGTGGGGTGTGTTTGTGTTTGTGAACAGAGCCCCAGGACAGCAACACAATTAGACATAACCAAATCATGAGAAAACAAAAAGAGAATTACTTGACACATTGGAAAGAATTAACAAAAAAACTGAGCAAACTAGAATGCTATTTGGCCCTAGACAGAGAGTTTACAGTGGCAGAATACCTGACCACTGTGACTGACCCACATTTAAGGAAAGCTTTGACTATGTACAGACTCAGTGAGCATGGCCTTGCCATTGAGAGGCTGCCGTAGGCAGACCTGGCTCTTATGAGAAGACAGGCTATGTGCACACTGCCCACAAAATGAGTTGGAAACTGAGCTGCACTTCCTAACCTCCTGCCAAATGTATGACCATATTAGAGACACATATTTCCCTCAGAATACACAGACCCACAAAGAATTTGAAAACAAATCCCATATCTATTAGGTGAAATACCGCAGTGTGCCATCACAGCAGCAATATGTGTGACCTGTTGCCACAAGAAACAGGCAACCAGTGAAGAACAAACACCATTGTAAATACAACCCATATTTATATTTATTTATTTTCCCTTTTGTACTTTAACTATTTGCACATCATTATAACATTGTATATAGACATAATATGACATTTGAAATGTCTCTATTCCTTCTGAACTTTTGTGTAATGTTAACTGTTCTTTTTTAATAGTTTATTTCACTTTTGTTTATTAACTATTTCACTTGCTTGGGCAATGTAAACATATGTTTCCCGTGCCAATAAAGCCCATTGAATTAAATCAAATGAAATATTATTGAATCATAGAGAGAGAGAGAGAGAGAGAGAGACATAAATGAATCATTAAGAGCTAATAGACTGGATAGAGACTGTAGTATGAGCAGGGAAAGGGTGGGGGAGGCAGAAGGATAGAGTGAAGGGAAAAAGTAGTATTTTGAAAGGAAGGAGGGCAGGGGAGACCTGTGGTTTAACGGTGCAGAGTATGTATAAATGTGTGTGTGGTACTGTAGGTTCGTTGGCTCATGGTGTGTGACTGGAGTCTGTGTGTTCTCTTGTTGTGTAGGAATCTGAACCCCCTTCACCTTTCCCAGCAGCAGCTGTGACAGCACCATAGCCCTATCCAAAACACACACACACACACCCTCCTCTCTCCAACCCTTTGCCTTAAATGTCAGCCTATCACACATTCCATCGTACAATGATGACAATGGCAACTCAATGTCCCAACACACACTCACTCACACGCACATACACACACACATGCACATACACACACACACACAAGCACACGGACACAGCTGAAACAATGGTATGATGACAAATCTAGGGAAATTCCGTCATTGAGGGTGAAGGCTAGTCCCAATACTACCCCCACCCTACCCTTTCACTCATCCCCCTTCCTCTCCTCCCTCTCTCTCTCTACCTATCCATGTAGGGTAGTGTGAACAACAGAATGATTCAAGGGCCAGAAAAATACATACATCACATCTCTCCGTGTGTGTGTGTGTGTGTGTGTGTGTGTGTGTGTGTGTGTGTGTGTGTGTGTGTGTGTGTGTGTGTGTGTGTGTGTGTGTGTGTGTGTGAATGTATGTATGTACAGTGAGGGAAAAAAGTATTTGATCCCCCAAACGTATAAAATCAGCAGGGGATCAAATACTTTTTTCCCTCACTGTATGTATGTATGTATGTATGTAGGTAGGTAGGTAGGTAGGTAGGTAGGTAGGTAGGTAGGTAGGTATGTATGTACAGTGGGGAGAACAAGTATTTGATCCCCTGCTGATTTTATACGTTTGGGGGATCAAATACTTTTTTCCCTCACTGTATGTATGTATGTAGGTAGGTAGGTAGGTAGGTAGGTAGGTAGGTAGGTAGGTAGGTAGGTAGGTATGTATGTACAGTGGGGAGAACAAGTATTTGATACACTGCCGATTTTGCAGGTTTTCCTACTTACAAAGCATGTAGAGGTCCAGAAAATCCAGAAAATCACATTGTATGATTTTTAAGTAATTAATTTGCATTTTATTGCATGACATAAGTATTTGATAACCTACCAACCAGTAAGAATTCCGGCTCTCACAGACCTGTTAGTTTTTCTTTAAGAAGCCCTCCTGTTCTCCACTCATTACCTGTATTAACTGCACCTGTTTGAACTCGTTACCTGTATAGAAGACACCTGTCCACACACTCAATCAAACAGACTCCAACCTCTCCACAATGGCCAAGACCAGAAAGCTGTGTAAGGACATCAGGGATAAAATTGTAGACCTGCACAAGGCTGGGATGGGCTACAGGACAATAGGCAAGCAGCTTGGTGAGAAGGCAACAACTGTTGGCGCAATTATTAGAAAATGGAAGAAGTTCAAGATGACGGTCAATCACCCTCGGTCTGGGGCTCCATGCAAGATCTCACCTCGTGGGGCATCAATGATCACGAGGAAGGTGAGGGATCAGCCCAGAACTACACGGCAGGACCTGGAGAGAGCTGGGACCACAGTCTCAAAGAAAACCATTAGTAACACACTACACCGTCATGGATTAAAATCCTGCAGCGCACGCAAGGTCCCCCTGCTCAAGCCAGCGCATGTCCAGGCCCGTCTGAAGTTTGCCAATGACCATCTGGATGATCCAGAGGAGGAATGGGAGAAGGTCTGATGAGACAAAAATATAGTTTTTTTGGTCTAAACTCCACTCGCCGTGTTTGGAGGAAGAAGAAGGATGAGTACAACCCCAAGAACACCATCCCAACCGTGAAGCATGGAGGTGGAAACATCATTCTTTGGGGATGCTTTTCTGCAAAGGGGACAGGACGACTGCACCGTATTGAGGGGAGGATGGATGGGGCCATGTATCGCGAGATCTTGGCCAATAACCTCCTTCCCTCAGTAAGAGCATTGAAGATGGGTCGTGGCTGGGTCTTCCAGCATGACAACAACCCGAAACACACAGCCAGGGCAACTAAGGAGTGGCTCCGTAAGAAGCATCTCAAGGTCCTGGAGTGGCCTAGCCAGTCTCCAGACCTGAACCCAATAGAAAATCTTTGAAGGGAGCTGAAAGTCTGTATTGCCCAGCGACAGCCCCGAAACCTGAAGGATCTGGAGAAGGTCTGTATGGAGGAGTGGGCCAAAATCCCTGCTGCAGTGTGTGCAAACCTGGTCAAGAACTACAGGAAACGTATGATCTCTGTAATTGCAAACAAAGGTTTCTGTACCAAATATTAAGTTCTGCTTTTCTGATGTATCAAATACTTATGTCATGCAATAAAATGCTAATTAATTACTTAAAAATCATACAATGTGATTTTCTGGATTTTTGTCTCACAGTTGAAGTGTACCTATGATAAAAATGACAGACCTCTACATGCTTTGTAAGTAGGAAAACCTGCAAAATCGGCAGTGTATCAAATACTTGTTCTCCCCACGGTATGTATGTATGTATGCATGCACAGTTGAAATCGGAAGTTTACATACACCTTAGCCAAATACATTTAAACTCAGTTTTTCACAATTCCTGACATTTAATCCTAGTAAAAATTCCCTGTCTTAGGTCAGTTAGGATCACCACTTTATTTTAAGAATGTGAAATGTCATAATAGTAGAGAATTATTTATTTCAGCTTTTATTTCTTTCATCACATTCCCAGTGGGTCAGAAGTTTACATACACTCAATTAGTATTTGGTAGCATTGACTTTAAATTGTTTAACTTGGGTCAAACGTTTCGGGTAGCATTCCACCGTCCCACAATAAGATGGGTGAATTTTGGCCCATTCCTCTTGACAGAGCTGGTGTAACTGAGTCAGGTTTGTAGGCCTCCTTGCTCGCACACGCTTTTTCAGTTCTGCCCACAAATGTTCTATAGGACTGAGGTCAGGGCTTTGTGATGGCCACTCCCAATACCTTGACTTTGTTGTCCTTAAGCCATTTTGCCACAACTTCGGAAGTATGCTTGGGGTCATTGTCCATTTGGAAGACCCATTTGCGACCAAGCTTTAACTTCCTGACTGATGTCTTGATATGTTGCTTCAATATATCCACAAAATTTTCCTACCTCATGATTCCATCTATTTTGTGAAGTGCACCAGTCCCTCCTGCAGCAAAGCAACCCCACAACATGATGCTGCCACCCCCGTGCTTCACGGTTAGGATGGTGTTCTTCGGCTTGCAAGCCTCCCCCTTTTTCCTCCAAACATATCGATTGTCATTATGGCCGAACAGGCCTATTTTTGTTTCATCAGACCAGAGGACATTTCTCCAAAAAGTATGATTTTTGTCCCCATGTGCAGTTGCAAACCGTAGTCTGGCTTTTTTATGGCGGTTTTGGAGCAATGGCTTCTTCTTTGCTGAGCGGCCTTTCAGGTTATGTCGATAACTTGTTTTACTGTGGATATAGATACTTTTGTACCTGTTTCCTCCAGCATCTTTACAAGGTCCTTTGCTGTTGTTCTGGGATTGATTTGCACTTTTCGCACCAAAGTACGTTCATCTCTAAGAGACAGAACGTGTCTCCTTCCTGAGCGGTATGACGGCTGTGTGGTCCCATGGTGTTTATACTTGCGTACTATTGTTTGTACAGATGAACTTGGTACCTTCAGGCGTTTGGAAATTGCTCCCAAGGATGAACCAGACTTGTGGAGGTCTACCATTTTTTATCCTGAGGTCTTGGTTGATTTCTTTCGATTTTCCCATGATGTCAAGCAAAGAGGCACCGAGTTTGAAGGTAGGCCTTGAAATACATCCACAGGTACATCTCCAATTGACTCAAATGATGTCAATTAGCCTATCAGAAGCTTCTAAAGCCATGACATCATTTTCTGGAATTTTCCAAGCTGTTTAAAGGCACAGTCAACTTAGTGTATGTAAACTTCTGAGCCACTGGAATTGTGATACAGTGAATTATAAGTGAAATAATATGTCTGTAAACAATTGTTGGAAAAATGACTTGTGTCATGCACAAAGTAGATGTCCTAACCGACTTGCCCAAACTATAGTTTGTTAACAACAAATTTGTGGAGTGGTTGAAAAACCGAGTTGTAATGACTTCAACTGTATGTATGTATGTATGTATGTATGTATGTATGTATGTATGTATGTATGTATGTATGTATGTATGTGTGTGTGTGTGTGTGTGTGTGTGTATGTATGTATGTATGTATGTACTGTAAGCAGCCACATCTGTCAGAGGCAGCCTCTATAGAACCCTCACTACCCATTTTCAACATCAGGGGGAGGTGTTGAGCTCCTACTGAACAGTATACTCCTCTCTAACATCCCTGTGTGTGTGTGTGTGTGTGTGTGTGTGTGTGTGTGTGTGTGTGTGTGTGTGTGTGTGTGTGTGTGTGTGTGTGTGTGTGTGTGTGTGTGTGTGTTTGAAAGTGTGTGTGTGTTTGAAAGTGTGAGTGAGTGAGGGGGCCCTGTTCCAACTCCTTCCTTGGTTGAGGTAATCAGCGATCTAGACGTCATAGTTACCACTATCTGGCTTCAACAATCCTAGCTGGTCAGACATGGACTTACCTCACAGGAGGAAGGAAGGAAGGAAGTAAGGAAGGATGCATTTCTCTAGTACAGGGAAAGGAGGAGTGATAGGAGCAGCTTGTCAGTGTTGTTGATTAGGTGATGCCCTGAAGTGCTGTCCCTCTGTGTGTGTGTGTGTGTGTGTGTGTGTGTGTGTGTGTGTGTGTGTGTGTGTGTGTGTGTGTCTAGCCTGAAGCCCTGTTCCCTTGTCACCATGTCCATCTATCTATTATTCACTAGAGAGTCTCAGCTGTCACATACAGTACCCTGGGGTTCAATACAGTATCCTGGGGTTCAATACAGTATCCTGGGGTTCAATACAGTCACATACAGTATCCTGGGGTTCAATACAGTCACATACAGTACCCTGGGGTTCAATACAGTCACATACAGTACCCTGGGGTTCAATACAGTCACATACAGTACCCTGGGGTTCAATACAGTCACATACAGTATCCTGGGGTTCAATACAGTCACATACAGTATCCTGGGGTTCACTACAGTCACATACAGTATCCTGGGGTTCAATACAGTCACATACAGTACCCTGGGGTTCAATACAGTAACATACAGTACCCTGGGGTTCAATACAGTCACATACAGTATCCTGGGGTTCAATACAGTCACATACAGTACCCTGGGGTTCAATACAGTCACATACAGTATCCTGGGTTTCAATACAGTCACATACAGTATCCTGGGGTTCAATACAGTCACGTACAGTATCCTGGGGTTCAATACAGTCACGTACAGTACCCTGGGGTTCAATACAGTCACATACAGTATCCTGGGGTTCAATACAGTCACATACAGTACCCTGGGGTTCAATACAGTCACATACAGTATCCTGGGGTTCAATACAGTCACATACAGTATCCTGGGGTTCAATACAGTCACGTACAGTACCCTGGGGTTCAATACAGTCACATACAGTACCCTGGGGTTCAATACAGTCACGTACATTACCCTGGGGTTCAATACAGTCACATACAGTATCCTGGGGTTCAATACAGTCACGTAAAGTACCCTGGGGTTCAATACAGTCACATACAGTATCCTGGGGTTCAATACAGTCACATACATTACCCTGGGGTTCAATACAGTCACATACAGTATCCTGGGGTTCAATACAGTCACATACATTACCCTGGGGTTCAATACAGTCACATACAGTATCCTGGGGTTCAATACAGTCACATACAGTACCCTGGGGTTCAATACAGTCACATACAGTACCCTGGGGATCAATACAGTTACATACAGTATCCTGGGGTTCAATACAGTCACATACAGTACCCTGGGGTTCAATAAAGTCACATACAGTACCCTGGGGTTCAATACAGTCACATACAGTGTCATGGGGTTCAATACAGTCACATAGAGTATCCTGGGGTTCAATACAGTCACATACAGTATCCTGGGGTTCAATACAGTCACATACAGTATCCTGGGGTTCAATACAGTCACATACAGTATCCTGGGGTTCAATACAGTCACGTACAGTACCCTGGGGTTCAATACAGTCACATACAGTATCCTGGGGTTCAATACAGTCACATCCAGTAACCTGGGGTTCAATACAGTCACGTACATTACCCTGGCGTTCAATACAGTCACATACAGTATCCTGGGGTTCAATACAGTCACATAAAGTATCCTGGGGTTCAATAGAGTCACATACAGTATCCTGGGGTTCAATACAGTCACATGGGGTTCAATACAGTCACATACAGTACCCTGGGGTTCAATACAGTCACGTACAGTACCCTGGGGTTCAATACAGTCACGTACAGTATCCTGGGGTTCAATACAGTCACGTACAGTATCCTGGGGTTCAATACAGTCACGTACAGTACCCTGGGGTTCAATACAGTCACGTACAGTACCCTGGGGTTCAATACAGTCACATACAGTACCCTGGGGTTCAATACAGTCACGTACATTACCCTGGGGTTCAATACAGTCACATACAGTATCCTGGGGTTCAATACAGTCACGTAAAGTACCCTGGGGTTCAATACAGTCACATACAGTATCCTGGGGTTCAATACAGTCACATACATTACCCTGGGGTTCAATACAGTCACATACAGTATCCTGGGGTTCAATACAGTCACATACATTACCCTGGGGTTCAATACAGTTACATACAGTATCCTGGGGTTCAATACAGTCACATACAGTACCCTGGGGTTCAATACAGTCACATACAGTGTCATGGGGTTCAATACAGTCACATAGAGTATCCTGGGGTTCAATACAGTCACATACAGTATCCTGGGGTTCAATACAGTCACATACAGTATCCTGGGGTTCAATACAGTCACATACAGTATCCTGGGGTTCAATACAGTCACGTACAGTACCCTGGGGTTCAATACAGTCACATACAGTATCCTGGGGTTCAATACAGTCACATACAGTAACCTGGGGTTCAATACAGTCACGTACATTACCCTGGCGTTCAATACAGTCACATACAGTATCCTGGGGTTCAATACAGTCACATAAAGTATCCTGGGGTTCAATAGAGTCACATACAGTATCCTGGGGTTCAATACAGTCACATGGGGTTCAATACAGTCACATACAGTACCCTGGGGTTCAATACAGTCACGTACAGTACCCTGGGGTTCAATACAGTCACGTACAGTATCCTGGGGTTCAATACAGTCACGTACAGTATCCTGGGGTTCAATACAGTCACGTACAGTACCCTGGGGTTCAATACAGTCACGTACAGTACACTGGGGTTCAATACAGACACGTACAGTATCCTGGGGTTCAATACAGTCACGTACAGTATCCTGGGGTTCAATACAGTCACGTACAGTACCCTGGGGTTCAATACAGTCACGTACAGTACCCTGGGGTTCAATACAGTCACATACAGTACCCTGGGGTTCAATACAGTCACGTACATTACCCTGGGGTTCAATACAGTCACATACAGTATCCTGGGGTTCAATACAGTCACGTACAGTACCCTGGGGTTCAATACAGTCACATACAGTATCCTGGGGTTCAATACAGTCACATACATTACCCTGGGGTTCAATACAGTCACATACATTACCCTGGGGTTCAATACAGTCACATACAGTACCCTGGGGTTCAATACAGTCACATACAGTATCCTGGGGTTCAATACAGTCACATACAGTATCCTGGGGTTCAATACAGTCACATACAGTATCCTGGGGTTCAATACAGTCACATACAGTACCGCGGGGTTCAATACAGTCACATACAGTACCCTGGGGTTCAATACAGTCACATACAGTATCCTGGGGTTCAATACAGTCACATACAGTACCCTGGGGTTCAATACAGTCACATACATTACCCTGGGGTTCAATACAGTCACATACAGTACCCTGGGGTTCAATACAGTCACATACAGTACCCTGGGGTTCAATACAGTCACATACAGTACCCTGGGGTTCAATACAGTCACATACAGTACCCTGGGGTTCAATACAGTCACATACAGTACCCTGGGGTTCAATACAGTCACATACATTACCCTGGGGTTCAATACAGTCACATACAGTACCCTGGGGTTCAATACAGTCACATACAGTACCCTGGGGTTCAATACAGTCACATACAGTATCCTGGGGGTCAATACAGTCACGTACAGTATCCTGGGGTTCAATACAATCACGTACAGTATCCTGGGGTTCAATACAGTCACATACAGTATCCTGGGGTTCAATACAGTCACATACAGTATCCTGGGGGTCAATACAGTCACGTACAGTATCCTGGGGTTCAATACAGTCACGTACAGTACCCTGGGGTTCAATACAGTCACATACAGTACCCTGGGGTTCAATACAGTCACATACAGTACCCTGGGGTTCAATACAGTCACATACAGTATCCTGGGGTTCAATACAGTCACGTACAGTATCCTGGGGTTCAATACAGTCACGTACAGTACCCTGGGGTTCAATACAGTCAAATACGGTATCCTGGGGTTCAATACAGTACCCTGGGGTTCAATACAGTCACATACAGTACCCTGGGGTTCAATACAGTCACATACATTACCCTGGGGTTCAATACAGTCACATACATTACCCTGGGGTTCAATACAGTCACATACAGTATCCTGGGGTTCAATACAGTCACATACAGTACCCTGGGGTTCAATACAGTCACATACAGTATCCTGGGGTTCAATACAGTCACATACAGTACCCTGGGGTTCAATACAGTCACATACAGTACCCTGGGGTTCAATACAGTCACATACAGTACCCTGGGGTTCAATACAGTCACATACAGTACCCTGGGGATCAATACAGTCACATACAGTACCCTGGGGTTCAATACAGTCACATACAGTACCCTGGGGTTCAATACAGTCACATACAGTACCCTGGGGTTCAATACAGTCACATACAGTACCCTGGGGTTCAATACAGTCACATACAGTACCCTGGGGTTCAACACAGTCACATACAGTATCCTGGGGTTCAATACAGTCACATACAGTACCCTGGGGTTCACTACAGTCACATACAGTACCCTGGGGTTCAATACAGTCACATACAGTACCCTGGGGTTCAATACAGTCACATACAGTATCCTGGGGTTCAATACAGTCACATACAGTACCCTGGGGTTCAATACAGTCACATACAGTACCCTGGGGTTCAATACAGTCACATACAGTATCCTGGGGTTCAATACAGTCACATACAGTACCCTGGGGTTCAATACAGTCACATACAGTACCCTGGGGTTCAATACAGTCACATACAGTATCCTGGGGTTCAATACAGTCACATACATTACCCTGGGGTTCAATACAGTCACATACATTACCCTGGGGTTCAATACAGTCACATACAGTACCCTGGGGTTCAATACAGTCACATACAGTACCCTGGGGTTCAATACAGTCACATACAGTACCCTGGGGTTCAATACAGTCACATACAGTACCCTGGGGTTCAATACAGTCACATACAGTACCCTGGGGTTCAATACAGTCACATACAGTACCCTGGGGTTCAATACAGTCACATACAGTATCCTGGGGGTCAATACAGTCACGTACAGTATCCTGGGGTTCAATACAGTCACGTACAGTATCCTGGGGTTCAATACAGTCACATACAGTATCCTGGGGTTCAATACAGTCACATACAGTATCCTGGGGTTCAATACAGTCACATACAGTATCCTGGGGTTCAATACAGTCACGTACAGTACCCTGGGGTTCAATACAGTCAAATACGGTATCCTGGGGTTCAATACAGTACCCTGGGGTTCAATACAGTCACATACAGTACCCTGGGGTTCAATACAGTCACATACAGTATCCTGGGGTTCAATACAGTCACGTACAGTATCCTGGGGTTCAATACAGTCACGTACAGTACCCTGGGGTTCAATACAGTCAAATACGGTATCCTGGGGTTCAATACAGTACCCTGGGGTTCAATACAGTCACATACATTACCCTGGGTTTCAATACAGTCACATACATTACCCTGGGGTTCAATACAGTCACATACATTACCCTGGGGTTCAATACAGTCACATACAGTATCCTGGGGTTCAATACAGTCACATACAGTACCCTGGGGTTCAATACAGTCACATACAGTATCCTGGGGTTCAATACAGTCACATACAGTACCCTGGGGTTCAATACAGTCACATACAGTACCCTGGGGTTCAATACAGTCACATACAGTACCCTGGGGTTCAATACAGTCACATACAGTACCCTGGGGTTCAATACAGTCACATACAGTACCCTGGGGTTCAATACAGTCACATACAGTACCCTGGGGTTCAATACAGTCACATACAGTACCCTGGGGTTCAATACAATCACATACATTACCCTGGGGTTCAATACAGTCACATACAGTACCCTGGGGTTCAATACAGTCACATACAG
>NC_059450.1:147996451-148016451 GCF_905237065.1 Salmo salar
GGGTTAGGGTTGAGAGGTAGGTCTGAGTGGTTGGGTTAGGGTTGAGAGGTAGGTCTGAGTGGTTGGTTAGGGTTGAGAGGTAGGTCTGAGTGGTTGGGTTAGGGTTGAGAGGTAGGTCTGAGTGGTTGGTTAGGGTTGAGAGGTAGGTCTGTCCACCTACTTGGCCTCGATGTCAGCCTTCTCTCGAACGGCCTGAGCCACCTGTTCTGAGTCGTAGTATTTCTTCTTGGCTTTGGCCAGGTCCTTCACAGAGTCCTGCAGCTCCACCTGGATACGATTCAACTGTTCTATACTCTACACACAGCACAGAGAGACACAGGTTACACACACACGATAGTCTACACACAGAGGCTACACACACAGATGATATACTAGGATATGGGACACAGACAGATGATATACTAGGATATAGGACACAGATGATATACTAGGATATGGGACACAGATGATATACTAGGATATGGGACACAGATGATATACTAGGATATAGGACACAGATGATATACTCGGATATGGGACACAGATGATATACTAGATTATGGGACACAGATTATATACTAGGATATGGGACACAGACAGATGATATACTAGGATATGGGACACAGATGATATACTAGGATATGGGACACAGACAGATGATATACTAGGATATGGGACACAGATGATATACTAGGATATGGGACACAGATGATATACTAGGATATGGGACACAGATGATATACTAGGATATGGGACACAGATGATATACTAGGATATGGGACACAGACAGATGATATACTAGGATATGGGACACAGACAGATGATATATTACGATATGGGACACAGACAGATGATATACTAGGATATGGGACACACACAGATGATATACTAGGATATGGGACACAGATGATATACTAGGATATGGGACACAGACAGATGATATACTAGGATATGGGACACAGACAGATGATATACTAGGATATGGGACACACACAGATGATATACTAGGATATGGGACACACACAGATGATATACTAGGATATGGGACACAGATGATATACTAGGATATGGGACACAGATGATATAGTAGGATATGGGACACAGACAGATGATATACTAGGATATGGGACACACACAGATGATATACTAGGATATGGGACACAGATGATATACTAGGATATGGGACACAGATGATATACTAGGATATGGGACACAGATTATATACTAGATTATGGGGGACACACAGATGATATACTAGATTATGGGGGACACACAGATGATATACTAGGATATGGGACACAGATGATATACTAGATTATGGGACACACACAGATGATATACTAGGATATGGGACACAGATGATATACTAGGATAAGGGACACAGATGATATACTAGGATATGGGACACAGATGATATACTAGGATATGGGACACAGATGATATACTAGGATATGGGACACACACAGATGATATACTAGGATATGGGACACAGATGATATACTAGGATATGGGACACAGATGATATACTAGGATATGGGACACAGATTATATACTAGGATATGGGACACAGACAGATGATATACTAGGATATGGGACACAGACAGATGATATACTAGGATATGGGACACAGATGATATACTAGGATATGGGACACAGATGATATACTAGGATATGGGACACAGATGATATACTAGGATATGGGACACAGATGATATACTAGGATATGGGACACAGATGATATACTAGGATATGGGACACAGATGATATACTAGGATATGGGACACAGATTATATACTAGGATATGGGACACAGACAGATGATATACTAGGATATGGGACACAGATGATATACTAGGATATGGGACACAGACAGATGATATACTACGATATGGGACACAGACAGATGATATACTAGGATATGGGACACACACAGATGATATACTAGGATATGGGACACAGATGATATACTAGGATATGGGACACAGATGATATACTAGGATATGGGACACAGACAGATGATATACTAGGATATGGGACACACACAGATGATATACTAGGATATGGGACACACACAGATGATATACTAGGATATGGGACACAGATGATATACTAGGATATGGGACACAGATGATATACTAGGATATGGGACACAGATGATATACTAGATTATGGGGGACACACAGATGATATACTAGGATATGGGACACAGATGATATACTAGGATATGGGACACAGATGATATACTAGATTATGGGACACACACAGATGATATACTAGGATATGGGACACAGATGATATACTAGATTATGGGACACACACAGATGATATACTAGGATATGGGACACAGATGATATACTAGGATATGGGACACAGATGATATACTAGGATATGGGACACAGATGATATACTAGGATATGGGACACACACAGATGATATACTAGGATATGGGACACAGATGATAGACTAGGATATGGGACACACACAGATGATATACTAGGATATGGGACACACACAGATGATATACTAGGATATGGGACACACACAGATGATATACTAGGATATGGGACACAGATGATATACTAGGATATGAGACACACACAGCACTACCTTTTTGAGTTGCTGTTCCTTGTATAGCCGTACAGTTTTAGCAGGGTCTGAGATCTCATTCTTGTAGTTGTCACACACGTTGATGCGAGACTGGGTCACCTGTACTGTCCCCTCCAGATAGGACCGCCACACAGCATACACATTCCTACACACAACACACACAGTCAGTTTACGCAACAGGAAGACCGCAAGCCAACCAAGAACAGTGTGTGATGTTAGCAAGGGTCTGTCTTCTACTCACCTGTAGTCTGTGCGTTGGTCGTCAGGTTTGATGCCTGGCCAATCCCTCTTCAGGTACTGACTGGCCAGCTTCTGCAGAGCCTGTATAGATCAACAACAACAGAGACATGACACAGTAATTGTGTTGGGTTGAGGAGTTGAGTCAGTCTACTGTGATATAGATTACTGTGGTGCTGTATAGTATCGGTGATATACGTAGCTTACTGTGGCCCTGTGAAGTGTCAGTGATATAGGTTACTGTGGTGCTGTGTAGTGTCGGTGATATAGGTTTCTGTGGTGCTGTATAATGTCAGTGATATAGGTTACTGTGGTGCTGTATAGTGTCAGTGATATAGGTTACTGTGGTGCTGTATAGTGTCGGTGATATAGGTTACTGTGGTGCTGTATAGTGTCGGGGATATAGGTTACTGTGGTGCTGTATAGTGTCAGTGATATAGGTTACTGTGGTGCTGTATAGTGTCGGTGATATAGGTTACTGTGGTGCTGTATAGTGTCGGTGATATAGGTTACTGTGGTGCTGTATAGTGTCGGTGATATAGGTTACTGTGGTGCTGTATAATGTCAGTGATATAGGTTACTGTGGTGCTGTATAGTGTCAGTGATATAGGTTACTGTGGTGCTGTATAGTGTCGGTGATATAGGTAGCTTACTGTGGCCCTGTATAATGTCAGTGATATAGGTTACTGTGGTGCTGTATAGTGTCAGTGATATAGGTTACTGTGGTGCTGTATAGTGTCAGTGATATAGGTTACTGTGGTGCTGTATAGTGCCAGTGATATAGGTTACTGTGGTGCTGTGTAGTGTCAGTGATATAGATTACTGTGGTGCTGTATAGTGTCAGTGATATAAGTTACTGTGGTGCTGTATAATGTCAGTGATTTAGTTTACTGTGGTGCTGTATAGTGTCAGCGATATAGGTTACTGTGGTGCTGTATAGTGTCAGTGATATAGATTACTGTGGCCCTGAGAGAGTGTTTTCCTGTATACTGTCAGTGTGGTAGAGAGAGAGTGTTCTCCTGTATACTGTCAGTGTGGTAGAGAGAGAGTGTTCTCCTGTATACTGTCAGTGTGGTAGAGAGAGAGTGTTCTCCTGTATACTGTCAGTGTGGTAGAGAGTGTTCTCCTGTATACTGTCAGTGTGGTAGAGAGAGAGTGTTCTCCTGTATACTGTCAGTGTGGTAGAGAGAGAGTGTTCTCCTGTATACTGTCAGTGTGGTAGAGAGAGAGTGTTCTCCTGTATACTGTCAGTGTGGTAGAGAGAGAGTGTTCTCCTGTATACTGTCAGTGTGGTAGAGAGTGTTCTCCTGTATACTGTCAGTGTGGTAGAGAGTGTTCTCCTGTATACTGTCAGTGTGGTAGAGAGAGAGTGTTCTCCTGTATACTGTCAGTGTGGTAGAGAGAGAGTGTTCTCCTGTATACTGTCAGTGTGGTAGAGAGAGAGTGTTCTCCTGTATACTGTCAGTGTGGTAGAGTGTTCTCCTGTATACTGTCAGTGTGGTAGAGAGTGTTCTCCTGTATACTGTCAGTGTGGTAGAGAGTGTTCTCCTGTATACTGTCAGTGTGGTAGAGAGAGAGTGTTCTCCTGTATACTGTCAGTGTGGTAGAGAGAGTGTTCTCCTGTATACTGTCAGTGTGGTAGAGAGAGAGTGTTCTCCTGTATACTGTCAGTGTGGTAGAGAGAGAGTGTTCTCCTGTATACTGTCAGTGTGGTAGAGAGAGAGTGTTCTCCTGTATACTGTCAGTGTGGTAGAGAGAGAGTGTTCTCCTGTATACTGTCAGTGTGGTAGAGAGTGTTCTCCTGTATACTGTCAGTGTGGTAGAGAGTGTTCTCCTGTATACTGTCAGTGTGGTAGAGAGAGTGTTCTCCTGTATACTGTCAGTGTGGTAGGAGAGAGTGTTCTCCTGTATACTGTCAGTGTGGTAGAGAGTGTTCTCCTGTATACTGTCAGTGTGGTAGAGAGTGTTCTCCTGTATACTGTCAGTGTGGTAGAGAGAGTGTTCTCCTGTATACTGTCAGTGTGGTAGAGAGAGAGTGTTCTCCTGTATACTGTCAGTGTGGTAGAGAGAGAGTGTTCTCCTGTATACTGTCAGTGTGGTAGAGAGTGTTCTCCTGTATACTGTCAGTGTGGTAGAGAGTGTTCTCCTGTATACTGTCAGTGTGGTAGAGAGAGAGTGTTCTCCTGTATACTGTCAGTGTGGTAGAGAGAGTGTTCTCCTGTATACTGTCAGTGTGGTAGAGAGTGTTCTCCTGTATACTGTCAGTGTGGTAGAGAGTGTTCTCCTGTATACTGTCAGTGTGGTAGAGAGTGTTCTCCTGTATACTGTCAGTGTGGTGAGAGAGAGTGTTCTCCTGTATACTGTCAGTGTGGTAGAGAGAGAGTGTTCTCCTGTATACTGTCAGTGTGGTAGAGAGAGAGTGTTCTCCTGTATACTGTCAGTGTGGTAGAGAGAGAGTGTTCTCCTGTATACTGTCAGTGTGGTAGAGAGAGAGTGTTCTCCTGTATACTGTCAGTGTGGTAGAGAGAGTGTTCTCCTGTATACTGTCAGTGTGGTAGAGAGTGTTCTCCTGTATACTGTCAGTGTGGTAAGAGAGAGTGTTCTCCTGTATACTGTCAGTGTGGTGAGAGAGAGTGTTCTCCTGTATACTGTCAGTGTGGTAGAGAGTGTTCTCCTGTATACTGTCAGTGTGGTAGAGAGTGTTCTCCTGTATACTGTCAGTGTGGTAGAGAGTGTTCTCCTGTATACTGTCAGTGTGGTAGAGAGAGTGTTCTCCTGTATACTGTCAGTGTGGTAGAGAGAGTGTTCTCCTGTATACTGTCAGTGTGGTAGAGAGAGAGTGTTCTCCTGTATACTGTCAGTGTGGTAGAGAGAGAGTGTTCTCCTGTATACTGTCAGTGTGGTAGAGAGAGTGTTCTCCTGTATACTGTCAGTGTGGTAGAGAGAGAGTGTTCTCCTGTATACTGTCAGTGTGGTAGAGAGAGAGTGTTCTCCTGTATACTGTCAGTGTGGTAGAGAGAGAGTGTTCTCCTGTATACTGTCAGTGTGGTAGAGAGTGTTCTCCTGTATACTGTCAGTGTGGTAGAGAGTGTTCTCCTGTATACTGTCAGTGTGGTAGAGAGTGTTCTCCTGTATACTGTCAGTGTGGTAGAGAGTGTTCTCCTGTATACTGTCAGTGTGGTAGAGAGTGTTCTCCTGTATACTGTCAGTGTGGTAGAGAGTGTTCTCCTGTATACTGTCAGTGTGGTAGAGAGTGTTCTCCTGTATACTGTCAGTGTGGTAGAGAGTGTTCTCCTGTATACTGTCAGTGTGGTAGAGAGTGTTCTCCTGTATACTGTCAGTGTGGTAGAGAGTGTTCTCCTGTATACTGTCAGTGTGGTAGAGAGTGTTCTCCTGTATACTGTCAGTGTGGTAGAGAGTGTTCTCCTGTATACTGTCAGTGTGGTAGAGAGAGAGTGTTCTCCTGTATACTGTCAGTGTGGTAGAGAGAGAGTGTTCTCCTGTATACTGTCAGTGTGGTAGAGAGTGTTCTCCTGTATACTGTCAGTGTGGTAGAGAGTGTTCTCCTGTATACTGTCAGTGTGGTAGAGAGTGTTCTCCTGTATACTGTCAGTGTGGTAGAGAGTGTTCTCCTGTATACTGTCAGTGTGGTAGAGAGTGTTCTCCTGTATACTGTCAGTGTGGTAGAGAGTGTTCTCCTGTATACTGTCAGTGTGGTAGAGAGTGTTCTCCTGTATACTGTCAGTGTGGTAGAGAGTGTTCTCCTGTATACTGTCAGTGTGGTAGAGAGTGTTCTCCTGTATACTGTCAGTGTGGTAGAGAGTGTTCTCCTGTATACTGTCAGTGTGGTAGAGAGTGTTCTCCTGTATACTGTCAGTGTGGTAGAGAGTGTTCTCCTGTATACTGTCAGTGTGGTAGAGAGAGTGTTCTCCTGTATACTGTCAGTGTGGTAGAGAGAGAGTGTTATCCTGTATACTGTCAGTGTGGTAGAGAGAGAGTGTTCTCCTGTATACTGTCAGTGTGGTAGAGAGTGTTCTCCTGTATACTGTCAGTGTGGTAGAGAGTGTTATCCTGTATACTGTCAGTGTGTTAGAGAGTGTTCTCCTGTATACTGTCAGTGTGGTAGAGAGAGAGTGTTCTCCTGTATACTGTCAGTGTGGTAGAGAGTGTTCTCCTGTATACTGTCAGTGTGGTAGAGAGTGTTATCCTGTATACTGTCAGTGTGGTAGAGAGAGAGTGTTCTCCTGTATACTGTCAGTGTGGTAGAGAGTGTTCTCCTGTATACTGTCAGTGTGTTAGAGAGTGTTCTCCTGTATACTGTCAGTGTGGTAGAGAGAGAGTGTTCACCTGTATACTGTCAGTGTGGTAGAGAGTGTTATCCTGTATACTGTCAGTGTGGTAGAGAGAGAGTGTTATCCTGTATACTGTCAGTGTGGTAGAGAGTGTTCTCCTGTATACTGTCAGTGTGGTAGAGAGTGTTCTCCTGTATACTGTCAGTGTGGTAGAGAGTGTTCTCCTGTATACTGTCAGTGTGGTAGAGAGTGTTATCCTGTATACTGTCAGTGTGTTAGAGAGTGTTCTCCTGTATACTGTCAGTGTGGTAGAGAGTGTTATCCTGTATACTGTCAGTGTGGTAGAGAGTGTTCTCCTGTATACTGTCAGTGTGGTAGAGAGAGAGTGTTCTCCTGTATACTGTCAGTGTGTTAGAGAGTGTTCTCCTGTATACTGTCAGTGTGGTAGAGAGTGTTCTCCTGTATACTGTCAGTGTGGTAGAGAGTGTTATCCTGTATACTGTCAGTGTGTTAGAGAGAGAGTGTTCTCCTGTATACTGTCAGTGTGGTAGAGAGTGTTATCCTGTATACTGTCAGTGTGTTAGAGAGTGTTCTCCTGTATACTGTCAGTGTGTTAGAGAGTGTTATCCTGTATACTGTCAGTGTGTTAGAGAGAGAGTGTTCTCCTGTATACTGTCAGTGTGTTAGAGAGTGTTATCCTGTATACTGTCAGTGTGGTAGAGAGTGTTCTCCTGTATACTGTCAGTGTGGTAGAGAGTGTTATCCTGTATACTGTCAGTGTGTTAGAGAGTGTTCTCCTGTATACTGTCAGTGTGGTAGAGAGAGAGTGTTCTCCTGTATACTGTCAGTGTGGTAGAGAGAGAGTGTTCTCCTGTATACTGTCAGTGTGGTAGAGAGTGTTATCCTGTATACTGTCAGTGTGGTAGAGAGTGTTCTCCTGTATACTGTCAGTGTGGTAGAGAGTGTTCTCCTGTATACTGTCAGTGTGGTAGAGAGTGTTCTCCTGTATACTGTCAGTGTGGTAGAGAGTGTTATCCTGTATACTGTCAGTGTGGTAGAGAGAGAGTGTTCTCCTGTATACTGTCAGTGTGGTAGAGAGAGAGTGTTCTCCTGTATACTGTCAGTGTGGTAGAGAGAGTGTTCTCCTGTATACTGTCAGTGTGGTAGAGAGAGAGTGTTCTCCTGTATACTGTCAGTGTGGTAGAGAGAGAGTGTTCTCCTGTATACTGTCAGTGTGGTAGAGAGTGTTCTCCTGTATACTGTCAGTGTGGTAGAGAGAGAGTGTTCTCCTGTATACTGTCAGTGTGGTAGAGAGTGTTCTCCTGTATACTGTCAGTGTGGTAGAGAGTGTTCTCCTGTATACTGTCAGTGTGGTAGAGAGTGTTCTCCTGTATACTGTCAGTGTGGTAGAGAGAGAGTGTTCTCCTGTATACTGTCAGTGTGTTAGAGAGTGTTCTCCTGTATACTGTCAGTGTGGTAGAGAGTGTTCTCCTGTATACTGTCAGTGTGGTAGAGAGTGTTCTCCTGTATACTGTCAGTGTGGTAGAGAGAGAGTGTTCTCCTGTATACTGTCAGTGTGGTAGAGAGAGAGTGTTATCCTGTATACTGTCAGTGTGGTAGAGAGTGTTCTCCTGTATACTGTCAGTGTGGTAGAGAGAGAGTGTTCTCCTGTATACTGTCAGTGTGGTAGAGAGTGTTATCCTGTATACTGTCAGTGTGTTAGAGAGTGTTCTCCTGTATACTGTCAGTGTGGTAGAGAGTGTTCTCCTGTATACTGTCAGTGTGTTAGAGAGTGTTCTCCTGTATACTGTCAGTGTGGTAGAGAGTGTTATCCTGTATACTGTCAGTGTGTTAGAGAGTGTTCTCCTGTATACTGTCAGTGTGGTAGAGAGTGTTCTCCTGTATACTGTCAGTGTGTTAGAGAGAGAGTGTTCTCCTGTATACTGTCAGTGTGGTAGAGAGAGAGTGTTCTCCTGTATACTGTCAGTGTGGTAGAGAGTGTTCTCCTGTATACTGTCAGTGTGGTAGAGAGTGTTCTCCTGTATACTGTCAGTGTGGTAGAGAGTGTTCTCCTGTATACTGTCAGTGTGGTAGAGAGTGTTCTCCTGTATACTGTCAGTGTGGTAGAGAGTGTTCTCCTGTATACTGTCAGTGTGGTAGAGAGTGTTATCCTGTATACTGTCAGTGTGGTAGAGAGTGTTCTCCTGTATACTGTCAGTGTGGTAGAGAGTGTTCTCCTGTATACTGTCAGTGTGTTAGAGAGTGTTCTCCTGTATACTGTCAGTGTGTTAGAGAGTGTTCTCCTGTATACTGTCAGTGTGTTAGAGAGTGTTCTCCTGTATACTGTCAGTGTGGTAGAGAGTGTTCTCCTGTATACTGTCAGTGTGGTAGAGAGTGTTCTCCTGTATACTGTCAGTGTGGTAGAGAGAGAGTGTTCTCCTGTATACTGTCAGTGTGGTAGAGAGTGTTCTCCTGTATACTGTCAGTGTGGTAGAGAGTGTTCTCCTGTATACTGTCAGTGTGGTAGAGAGTGTTATCCTGTATACTGTCAGTGTGTTAGAGAGTGTTCTCCTGTATACTGTCAGTGTGGTAGAGAGAGAGTGTTATCCTGTATACTGTCAGTGTGGTAGAGAGTGTTCTCCTGTATACTGTCAGTGTGGTAGAGAGTGTTATCCTGTATACTGTCAGTGTGTTAGAGAGTGTTCTCCTGTATACTGTCAGTGTGGTAGAGAGTGTTCTCCTGTATACTGTCAGTGTGGTAGAGAGTGTTATCCTGTATACTGTCAGTGTGTTAGAGAGTGTTCTCCTGTATACTGTCAGTGTGGTAGAGAGTGTTCTCCTGTATACTGTCAGTGTGGTAGAGAGAGAGTGTTATCCTGTATACTGTCAGTGTGTTAGAGAGTGTTCTCCTGTATACTGTCAGTGTGTTAGAGAGTGTTATCCTGTATACTGTCAGTGTGGTAGAGAGTGTTCTCCTGTATACTGTCAGTGTGGTAGAGAGTGTTATCCTGTATACTGTCAGTGTGTTAGAGAGTGTTCTCCTGTATACTGTCAGTGTGTTAGAGAGTGTTATCCTGTATACTGTCAGTGTGTTAGAGAGTGTTATCCTGTATACTGTCAGTGTGGTAGAGAGTGTTCTCCTGTATACTGTCAGTGTGGTAGAGAGTGTTATCCTGTATACTGTCAGTGTGGTAGAGAGTGTTCTCCTGTATACTGTCAGTGTGGTAGAGAGTGTTATCCTGTATACTGTCAGTGTGGTAGAGAGAGAGTGTTCTCCTGTATACTGTCAGTGTGTTAGAGAGTGTTCTCCTGAATACTGTCAGTGTGGTAGAGAGAGAGTGTTCTCCTGTATACTGTCAGTGTGGTAGAGAGTGTTCTCCTGTATACTGTCAGTGTGGTAGAGAGTGTTCTCCTGTATACTGTCAGTGTGGTAGAGAGTGTTCTCCTGAATACTGTCAGTGTGGTAGAGAGAGAGTGTTCTCCTGTATACTGTCAGTGTGGTAGAGAGTGTTCTCCTGTATACTGTCAGTGTGGTAGAGAGTGTTCTCCTGTATACTGTCAGTGTGGTAGAGAGTGTTATCCTGTATACTGTCAGTGTGGTAGAGAGTGTTCTCCTGTATACTGTCAGTGTGGTAGAGAGAGAGTGTTATCCTGTATACTGTCAGTGTGGTAGAGAGTGTTATCCTGTATACTGTCAGTGTGGTAGAGAGTGTTATCCTGTATACTGTCAGTGTGGTAGAGAGTGTTATCCTGTATACTGTCAGTGTGGTAGAGAGTGTTCTCCTGTATACTGTCAGTGTGGTAGAGAGAGAGTGTTATCCTGTATACTGTCAGTGTGTTAGAGAGTGTTCTCCTGTATACTGTCAGTGTGGTAGAGAGTGTTCTCCTGTATACTGTCAGTGTGGTAGAGAGTGTTCTCCTGTATACTGTCAGTGTGGTAGAGAGTGTTCTCCTGTATACTGTCAGTGTGGTAGAGAGAGAGTGTTATCCTGTATACTGTCAGTGTGTTAGAGAGTGTTATCCTGTATACTGTCAGTGTGGTAGAGAGTGTTCTCCTGTATACTGTCAGTGTGGTAGAGAGTGTTATCCTGTATACTGTCAGTGTGGTAGAGAGTGTTATCCTGTATACTGTCAGTGTGGTAGAGAGTGTTCTCCTGTATACTGTCAGTGTGGTAGAGAGAGAGTGTTCTCCTGTATACTGTCAGTGTGTTAGAGAGTGTTCTCCTGTATACTGTCAGTGTGGTAGAGAGTGTTCTCCTGTATACTGTCAGTGTGTTAGAGAGTGTTCTCCTGTATACTGTCAGTGTGTTAGAGAGTGTTCTCCTGTATACTGTCAGTGTGTTAGAGAGTGTTCTCCTGTATACTGTCAGTGTGGTAGAGAGTGTTCTCCTGTATACTGTCAGTGTGGTAGAGAGTGTTCTCCTGTATACTGTCAGTGTGTTAGAGAGTGTTCTCCTGTATACTGTCAGTGTGGTAGAGAGAGAGTGTTCACCTGTATACTGTCAGTGTGGTAGAGAGTGTTATCCTGTATACTGTCAGTGTGGTAGAGAGTGTTATCCTGTATACTGTCAGTGTGGTAGAGAGTGTTCTCCTGTATACTGTCAGTGTGGTAGAGAGTGTTATCCTGTATACTGTCAGTGTGGTAGAGAGTGTTCTCCTGTATACTGTCAGTGTGGTAGAGAGTGTTCTCCTGTATACTGTCAGTGTGGTAGAGAGTGTTCTCCTGTATACTGTCAGTGTGGTAGAGAGTGTTCTCCTGTATACTGTCAGTGTGGTAGAGAGTGTTCTCCTGTATACTGTCAGTGTGGTAGAGAGTGTTCTCCTGTATACTGTCAGTGTGGTAGAGAGAGAGTGTTCTCCTGTATACTGTCAGTGTGGTAGAGAGTGTTCTCCTGTATACTGTCAGTGTGGTAGAGAGTGTTCTCCTGTATACTGTCAGTGTGGTAGAGAGTGTTCTCCTGTATACTGTCAGTGTGGTAGAGAGTGTTCTCCTGTATACTGTCAGTGTGGTAGAGAGTGTTCTCCTGTATACTGTCAGTGTGGTAGAGAGAGAGTGTTCTCCTGTATACTGTCAGTGTGTTAGAGAGAGAGTGTTCTCCTGTATACTGTCAGTGTGGTAGAGAGTGTTCTCCTGTATACTGTCAGTGTGGTAGAGAGTGTTCTCCTAGCCTCAACAGATAACAATCATTAATAAAACAGCAGCAACAACAAGCTGGTTCCAATCAGGACAAATAGAGCTTCAGGGCCCATTGATGATGTGTCCCACCCTCTCTCATGTCCTCCTTTCTCTCTCTCTCATGTCCCTCTCTCTCTCTCTCTCCTGTCGTGTCTCTCTCATGTCCCTCCCTCTCATGCCCCTCTCATTCGCTCATGTCCTCCTTTCTCTCTCTCTCTCTCCTGTCGTGTCTCTCTCTCTCTCTCTCATGTCCCTCCCTCTCATGTCCCACCCTCTCATGCCCCTCTCATTCTCTCATGTCCCTCTCTCTCATATGTCCCTCTCTCTCATATGTCCCTCTCTCATATGTACCTCTCTCTCTCTCTCTCTCTCTCATATGTACCTCTCTCTCTCTCTCTCTCTCTCATATGTCCCTCTCTCATATGTCCCTCTCTCTCTCATATGTTCCTCTCTCATATGTCCCTCTCTCTCCCTCTCTCTCTCATATGTCCCTCTCTCATATGTCCCTCTTTCATATGTCCCTCTCTCTCCCATATGTCCCTCTCTCTCTCATATGTCCCTCTCTCATATGTCCCTCTCTCTCTCATATGTCCCTCTCCCATATGTCCCTCTCTCTCCCATATGTCCCTCTCTCTCCCATATGTCCCTCTCTCTCCCATATGTCCCTCTCTTTCTCTCTCATATGTCCCTCTCTCATATGTCCCTCTCTCTCCCATATGTCCCTCTCTCTCCCATATGTCCCTCTCTTTCTCTCTCATATGTCCCTCTCTCATATGTCCCTCTCTCTCTCATATGTCCCTCTCTCTCTCATATGTCCCTCTCTCTCCCATATGTCCCTCTCTTTCTCTCTCATATGTCCCTCTCTCATATGTCCCTCTCTCTCTCATATGTCCCTCTCTCATATGTCTCTCTCTCTCTCAATTCAATTAATTTTAATTCAATGGGCTTTATTGGCATGGGAAACATATGTTTACATTGCCAAAGCAAGTGCAGTACTGTAGATAATAAACAAAAGTGAAATAAACAATGAACAGTAATCTTCAAAAGCTTCAAAGAATGTCTCTCTCTCTCTGTCTCTACAGCTTGAGCTCTCTCTCTGTCTCTCTCTGTCTCTCTACAGCTTGAGCTCTCTCTACAGCTCTCTCTGTCTACAGCTCTCTCTCTCTACAGCTCTCTCTCTCTACAGCTCTCTCTCTCTACTGCTCTCTCTGTCTACAGCTCTCTCTGTCTACAGCTCTCTCTCTACAACTCTCTCTCTCTCTGTCTCTCTCTGTCTCTACAGCTTGAGCTCTCTCTCTGTCTCTCTCTCTCTCTCTACAGCTTGAGCTCTCTCTACAGCTCTCTCTCTCTACAGCTCTCTCTCTCTACAGCTCTCTCTCTCTACAGCTCTCTCTCTCTCTACAGCTCTCTCTCTCTCTGTCTCTCTCTCTCTCTCTCTCTCTACAGCTTGAGCTCTCTCTACAGCTTGAGCTCTCTCTACAGCTCTCTCTCTCTCTCTACAGCTCTCTCTCTGTCTCTCTCTCTCTCTACAGCTTGAGCTCTCTCTACAGCTCTCTCTCTCTCTACAGCTCTCTCTCTCTACAGCTCTCTCTCTACAGCTCTCTCTCTCTCTCTACAGCTCTCTCTCTCTACAGCTCTCTCTCTCTACAGCTCTCTCTCTACAGCTCTCTCTCTCTCTCTCTCTACAGCTCTCTCTACAGCTCTCTCTCTCTCTACAGCTCTCTCTCTCTACAGCTCTCTCTCTCTATAGCTCTCTCTCTCTATAGCTCTCTCTCTATATAGCTCTCTCTCTCTATAGCTCTCTCTACAGCTCTCTCTCTCACTCACTCACTCAATTCAATTTGCTTTATTGGCATGATGTAACAATGTACATATTGCCAAAGCTTCCTTTGGATATTTACAATATATACATAAAAAAAAAAAGAGTATCATAATTGTGAACGGGATAACAGTAACAACAATAACCATACATTGAACAATAACAATAAGCATACAGTAGAGGACATGTGCAGGTTGATTGGTCTGTCAGACACTGTCCCTCATCTTATGGCAGGCAGCAATGTAGTGCGCTGCCAACCCACAGCTCTCTGCGTCCTCCCCCAACAGGACGGGTAGCCTATCCTCATCAGAGAGGTCTTTAAAACCTTGAATAAGGGTTTCAAATTTGGGAAAATGACACTCTAATTGTTTATATTTTTTACATTTTGTCAGGAAATGCAGCTCCGTCTCAGGTTCTGCTGTGGTGCAGTGGTTGCACAGCCTTTCCTCTACAGGGAGCCAGGTTTTCCTGTGTCTACCCTTCTCAATGGAAAGGCTGTGCTCACTGAGCCTGTACTTTGTCAAGGTTTTTCTAAGGTTTTGATCAGTAACCATGGTCAAATATTTAGCCATAGTGTACTGTCGATTTAGGGCTCTCTCATATGCCCCTCTCTCTCTCTCTCTCTCTCTCTCTCTCTCTATCTCTCATGTCCCTCTATCTCTCATGTCCCTCTCTCTCTCTCTCTCTCTCTCTCGCTCTCTCTCATATGCCCCTCTCTCATGCCCCTCTCTATCTCTCATGTCCCTCTATCTCTCATGCCCCTCTCTCTCTCTCTCTCTCTCTATCTCTCATGTCCCTCTATCTCTCATGTCCCTCTCTCTCTCTCTCTCTCTCTCTCATATGCCCCTCTCTCATGCCCCTCTCTCTCTCTCTCTCTCTCTCTCTCTCATGTCCCTCTATCTCTCATGTCCATCTCTCTCTCTCTCTTGTCCCTCTCTCGCTTGTCACTCTCTCTCTCTCGTCCCTCTCTCTCTCTTGTCCCCCTTGCTCTCTTGTCCCTTTCTCGCTCTCGTCCCTCTCTCGCTCTCATCCCTCTCTCTCTCTCTCTTGTCCCTCTCTCTCTTGCTTGTCCCTCTCTCTCTCGCTTGTCCCTCTCTTGTCCCTCTCTCTCTCTCTTGTCCCTCTCGCTTGTCCCTCTCTCTCTCGCTTGTCCCTCTCTTGTCCCTCTCTCTCTCTCTTGTCTCTCTCTTGTCCCTCTCTCTCTCTCTTGTCCCTCTCGCTTGTCCCTCTCTCTCTCGCTTGTCCCTCTCTTGTCCCTCTCTCTCTCTCTTGTCTCTCTCTCTTGTCCCTTTCTCTCTCTTTTGTCCCTTTCTCTCTCTCTTGTCCCTCTCTGGCTTGTCCCTCTCTCGCTTGTCCCCCTCTCTCTTGACCCCCTCTCTCTTGTCCCTCTCTCGCTTGTCCCTCTCTCTCTTGTCCCTCTCTCTCTTTTCCCCCTCTCTCTTTTCCCCCTCTCTCTTTTCCCCCTCTCTCTTTTCCCCCTCTCTCTTGTCACTCTCTCGCTTGTCCCTCTCTCGCTTGTCCCTCTCTCTCTTGTCCCCCTCTCTCTTGTCCCTCTCTATCTTGTCCCTCTCTCGCTTGTCCCTCTCTCTCTTGTCCCTCTCTCGCTTGTCCCTCTCTCTCTTGTCCCTCTCTCTCTTTTCCCCCTCTCTCTTTTCCCCCTCTCTCTTTTCCCCCTCTCTCTTTTCCCCCTCTCTCTTTTCCCCCTCTCTCTTGTCACTCTCTCGCTTGTCCCTCTCTCGCTTGTCCCTCTCTCTCTTGTCCCCCTCTCTCTTGTCCCTCTCTATCTTGTCCCTCTCTCGCTTGTCCCTCTCTCTCTTGTCCCTCTCTCGCTTGTCCCTCTCTCGCTTGTCCCCCTCTCTCTTGTGTCCCCCTCTCTCTTGTCCCCCTCTCTCTTGTCCCTCTCTTTCTTGTCCCCCTCTCTCTTTTCCCCCTCTCTCTTTTCCCCCTCTCTCTTGTCACTCTCTCGCTTGTCCCTCTCTCGCTTGTCCCTCTCTCTCTTGTCCCTCTCTCTCTTGTCACTCTCTCGCTTGTCCCTCTCTCGCTTGTCCCCCTCTCTCGCTTGTCCCTCTCTCGCTTGTCCCTCTCTCTCTTGTCCCTCTCTCTCTTGTCCCTCTCTCGCTTGTCCCTCTCTCGCTTGTCCCTCTCTCGCTTGTCCCCCTCTCTCTTGTGTCCCCCTCTCTCTTGTCCCTCTCTCGCTTGTCCCTCTCTCGCTTGTCCCTCTCTCGCTTGTCCCCCTCTCGCTTGTCCCTCTCTCGCTTGTCCCTCTCTCGCTTGTCCCTCTCTCGCTTGTCCCTCTCTCTCATGTCCCTCTCTCTCTCAATCTCACAGATGGCCAATGAGGACACACACATGGATCAACTATCCTCATGTGATTGTTTCATACCTCCAGTACTGCCCGTGGTGTTAGGGGAGGGCAGGCCTGGGGAGAAAGTTCCACCATGGGGGAGACTACAGCCTACTGACCCCCCTCTAAAGCCCTACCATGGGAAACACTTTGGCTCAGATATGTGAAATAACATCATCACAGCTGTAATAGAAAAACAACACACACACACACAGGGGGGCACTGGGCTGGGGGTTAGGGTGTGTGTGTCTGCATCAGAGAGAAAGAGGCATTCAACTCCTCTCAATGGATACAGTGATCAGCTGGCCTTACATCTTCTATTTACCTTCCTCCACCCTTCCTCCTCTTCCTCAAAGTAGAGGCTCAAAATAACTCACATAAACACACAGGCTTAGTTTATCCTCAGCCTCCAACCCCACAAATGTGGTCCTGTCTCGCTTCTCTTTGGTTCGGTCTTGTCAGTACAGCACCAGACCAGGACCGTGTCTTGTCAGCACCAGACCAGGACCGTGTCTTGTCAGTACAGCACCAGACCAGGACCGTGTCTTGTCAGCACCAGACCAGGACCGTGTCTTGTCAGCACCAGACCAGGACAGAGTCTTGTCAGCACCAGACCAGGACAGAGTCTTGTCAGTACAGCACCAGACCAGGACAGTGTCTTGTCAGCACCAGACCAGGACAGAGTCTTGTCAGTACAGCACCAGACCAGGACAGTGTCTTGTCAGTACAGCACCAGACCAGGACAGTGTCTTGTCAGCACCAGACCAGGACAGAGTCTTGTCAGCACCAGACCAGGACAGTGTCTTGTCAGTACAGCACCAGACCAGCACAGTGTCTTGTCAGCACCAGACCAGGACAGTGTCTTGTCAGTACAGCACCAGACAAGGACAGTGTCTTGTCAGTACAGCACCAGACCAGGACCGTGTCTTGTCAGCACCAGACCAGGACCGTGTCTTGTCAGCACCAGACCAGGACCGTGTCTTGTCAGTACAGCACCAGACCAGGACCGTGTCTTGTCAGCACCAGACCAGGACCGTGTCTTGTCAGCACCAGATCAGGACCGTGTCTTGTCAGTACAGCACCAGACCAGGACAGTGTCTTGTCAGTACAGCACCAGGCCAGGACAGAGTCTTGTCAGCAATAGACCAGGACAGAGTCTTGTCAGCACCAGACCAGGACAGAGTCTTGTCAGCACCAGACCAGGACAGAGTCTTGTCAGTACAGCACCAGACCAGGACAGTGTCTTGTCAGCACCAGACCAGGACAGAGTCTTGTCAGTACAGCACCAGACCAGGACAGTGTCTTGTCAGTACAGCACCAGACCAGGACAGTGTCTTGTCAGCACCAGACCAGGACAGTGTCTTGTCAGTACAGCACCAGACAAGGACAGAGTCTTGTCAGTACAGCACCAGGACAGGACAGTGTCTTGTCAGTACAGCACCAGACCAGGACAGTGTCTTGTCAGTACAGCACCAGACCAGGACAGAGTCTTGTCAGCACCAGACCAGTGTCTTGTCAGTACAACACCAGACCAGTGTCTTGTCAGTACAGCACCAGACCAGTGTCTTGTCAGTACAGCACCAGGACAGGACAGTGTCTTGTCAGTACAGCACCAGACCAGGACAGTCTCTGGTCAGTACAGCACCAGACCAGGACAGAGTCTTGTCAGCACCAGACCAGGACAGTGTCTTGTCAGTACAGCACCAGGCCAGGACAGTGTCTGGTCAGTACAGCACCAGGACCGTGTCTTGTCGGCACCAGACCAGGACCGTGTCTTGTCAGCACCAGACCAGGACCGTGTCTTGTCAGCACCAGACCAAGACCGTGTCTTGTCGGCACCAGACCAGGACCGTGTCTTGTCAGTACAGCACCAGACCAGGACCGTGTCTTGTCAGTACAGCACCAGACCAGGACAGAGTCTGGTCAGTACAGCACCAGACCAGGACAGTGTCTTGTCAGTACAGCACCAGACCAGGACAGTGTCTTGTCAGTACAGCACCAGACCAGGATCGTGTCTTGTCAGCACCAGACCAGGACCGAGTCTTGTCAGCACCAGATCAGGACCGTGTCTTGTCAGCACCAGACCAGGACCGAGTCAGCTGATTATCGCTACATTAGGATCAGGCCCTGAGTTAGACCTGGGAGACCAGTACCAGGTGACAGGACTGGTCTAGAACCAGAGAGAACCAGAAATACCAGAAAACACTGTAACCTGCAAGGACTAGAGCAGAAAGCATACACACATCACTCAACCCCAACGAAGTGAGGTAGGTTAAAGGATATGAGGTCACCTCCAGCCTCGGAGCATGGACAAAACACTGGCATAGGCAGGCACACACACACTTCCTGTTTTTGTCCATGCCAGAGAGGATAAGAGGGCACTCAGACCACAGGATATCCTGACCAGACCAGAGAGAGGGAGAGACGGAGAGAAAGAGAGAGGGAGAGAAAGAGAGAAAGGGAGAGAGGGAGCGAGCGGGAGAGAGGAAGAGAAAGAGTGAATGTGATGTGATGCATGTCGACATTGTCAGCTCAAGTGCAGCAGAAAGTGTAGCAGAAAGTGTCGCAAATCAATCACCATCCCTCCATCTCACACACTCGTCAGCCCTACAGTCACCTTCATGATCTTTCTGTCTCTTTGTCTGAAATTCCCTCTCTGAACCGGTCCTTTTCTATTTCGCTCTTAGAACCCCACACACACACACACACACACACACACACACACACACACACACACACACACACACACACACACACAGGGTTTGTAGAAGTGACCAGAGAGAGAGAGAGAGAGTTGAGCTGCTGAGCCCGATCAGGAACACTGGCTGACAGGTGAATATGAGCAGTATGTATGGTATAGCCATGTGTGAGTGAGTGTATATATGGTGTGTGTGTGTGTGTGTGTGTGTGTGTGTGTGTGAGTAGAGGTTTTTGTGTGTGTGTGTGTGTGTGTGTGTGTGTTTGAGCAGATGACACAAGTGAAACACACACACATAGCAATTATGTAAATGACCCGGCCTTTCCCCGTAATTTTCCCAGGAACAGAGGAGGGAAGGATGAGGAGGAGAGGGGGAGGAGTGAGGGATGAGAAGGGAGGGATGAGAGGAGGAGAGGGGGAGGAGTGAGGGATGAGAAGGGAGGGATGAGAGGAGGAGAGGGGGAGGAGTGAGGGATGAGAGGAGGAAGGGATGAGAGGAGGAGAGGGGGAGGAGTGAGGGATGACAGGAGGAAGGGATGAGAAGAGGAGAGGGGGAGGAGTGAGGGATGAGAGGAGGAAGGGATGAGAAGAGGAGAGGGGGTAAAGAGGAGAGGGAGGGGCTGAGGAGCTGCAGTGCGGACTCCAGACAGACAATTGTTCTCTAGACAAGGAGAGAGATGCTGCAACACACACACACACTACACACACACCGAGCTCTCACACACACACACTACACACACACCGAGCTCTCACACACACACACTACACACACACCGAGCTCTCACACACACACACTACACACACACCGAGCTCTCACACACTCTCTCTCTCTCTCTCACACACTACACA